>NW_024466807.1:0-53498 GCF_017591425.1 Ochotona curzoniae
GTCATTCTATATGGTGCAAATTTCTGAGGTGGCTGCTACTTGATCGTTCCTAGGTTGGCTCTCCTGCCTTAAGTTCAATTCTATGGGCTCATTTGCATCCTTCCAGA
The DNA here is from genome assembly GCF_017591425.1 of Ochotona curzoniae. Classification (NCBI taxonomy): domain Eukaryota; kingdom Metazoa; phylum Chordata; class Mammalia; order Lagomorpha; family Ochotonidae; genus Ochotona; species Ochotona curzoniae. The sequence goes on from NW_024466807.1 coordinate 108, forward strand.
CAAGTTCCTTTTTGCTTAAATTAGGTTTGGGTTTTTTACCCTCACTACCACTGCGATTTTAAGATGCACAATTCTTTGTTCCAAGGGGCTACCCTATAAGCAGTAGCATGTTCAGTAGCATGGCTTTTCCCCTTTAGTTGTCAGTAGCACCTCCTAGTGTAACAGTCAAAAATGTCTCCAGACATTACCAATACCCCAGGGACTGAATTAGAAAAAGTTGATTTCTGTGGGATAGAAAAAAAAAAAACCTGATGGCTATGAAATCTTGCATAACATTCTATTACTTTGAAACTATCTTGATTGTTTTATAACTAAGCTATATTTGTATCATAGTATACTTTGATATGCCGTAAATTACTAAGCCTCTCTATAACAATGTATTTTAAGGTAGCACCTGGAGTTAAAGTAACAGCTTTATGAAGATATAATTCATATACCAAATAATTCACCCATTTAAAGTATCAATTAAACAGATAACTTTTAGTATATTTGCAGAGCTGTACAGCCATCACTACAATCAAATTAAGAACACTTTCGTCACTCCAAAAAGAAACTTCACTCACTTTTGCTGTTATTTCCAACTTCCAAACTCCCCAAGCCTTAGGTAACCCTGTCTTTGCAAAAGCCTATAGAAATGCAAGGCCTGCTGGTTAGCTCAACAGTTGGGGTGGTGATGGGCTGAGCTAGGTGTGACCATGGAACCTGCCAACACTCATGGGTACAGGGACTAAGAACAGTCTGGGCAGGTCCAGGCTGCAGCACCCACATGTGTATCCTAAAACAGGGTGTGGGGTGGGCCAGGTCGCATTCACCCAGCTCATATTAGGCCAAGATGGAGGAGCAGACTATGCTGGGCAAGGGCCTAGCACCAGCTGGCATGCATGAGATCTGGGTCTGGGAGTGGGCCAAGTTGGGGAACTTGGGAAAATGCCCTATTGGGTCATAGCTTCTGCTGGTGAGCATGTAGTTCAAGTCTGGGAGTCAGGCAATCTAGGCATGGTTGCTCCAACTGTTGGCTAAAGTGTGGGTTGGTTTTGGAAGGGGGCACACAGGGTAGGGCCAAGCCAACCTCAGCTCACAGGAAAGTGCAGAAACCAGGCTGGAACACAGGTCATGCTGAGCTAGGCTGTCATACCTATCAATGTACATGAGCCAGGGATGGGAGCAGACTGAGCAGGGCCAGGTTCCAGCACCCACCAGCAAGAGTTGGGACTGGGGGCAGGCCAGGTCAGGCCAGGCTACAGCATCTAAAGCAAAGGCTAAAACAGGTAGATATACCATGGGATGGAATTATAGGTTATGTGGTTAAGTGCAAATACAGGATGTCTTAAACCACAAATAAACTAGTTTTACTTCTCCCTAATATGAATACCTTTTGTTTCACTGTGTAACTTCCGGGAACCTCTAATACTATGCTGAGTAGAGGTTACAAAAGTGTATGTCCTTGGTTTGTTCTTATCCTGAGGAGCAAACTTTCAGGCTTCTCACTGGTAGGCATTATACTGGCTAAAGATCTTTCTGCAAATGTATTTTGCCAACTGATGAAATTTCCTTCAAGACCTGGTTGCATAGTCTTTTTTCTTTCGCTTTCAGCAAGCTGCGACTGAAAGTAGTAGAACAGTGTACTTGTAAGTTTTTGCTTCACAGAGCAAAAGATGCTTAATATTTAGGTTTGGCCCAATGGCCTGGTGGCTAAATCCCCCACTTGCATGCGCTGGGATTGCAAAGGGGCATTGGTTTGTGTCCCAACTGCTCCAATTCCCATCCAGCTCCCTGCTTGTGGCCTGGGAAAGTAGTAGAGGATGGCTCAAAGCCTTGGGACCTTGCACCTGTGCGGGAGACCTGGAAGAAGTTCCTGGCTCCTGGCTTCAGATCAGCTCAGCTCTGGCCATTGCAGCAACTTGGGAAGTGAACCAGCAGACAAAGTTCTTTCTGTCTCTCTTTCTCTCTGTATATCTGCCTTTCCAATAAAAATAAAGTCTTTAATAAAAAAATGTTTAATTATATTTTTAAATATTCCCCAAAGGCCGCTTTTCTTCCTTTCTTATTTGTCAGCCTACAACCTTTCTATCTGAGTTCTAGGTAAGTCAAAGGCTCCGGTGTACATTTTTCTAAAGCTCTACGTTTCTCCTTTGGTAATTTACTTCCATTTCTCCTTCAGTACTACAGTGAGTCTCTATTTATAGCATTTTCCACTTCAGATTGATATCAGTCTTTATTCCTTCCAACAGAAGATCTATCTGATCTCTCACCGTAAAAAGGAACTATTGTTAACTTTATGCAAAAGCTTGAAATCAACAGTGGTTTAGAGTAATAGCAAACTTTGAAAATCAAATTCGAAGAATAACAGCTATTAATCAATTTGGGGTCAAGAACTTTCCAAGAAGGGAAATAAAATTTTAGAAGCAAGCAAGTACAATATATAAAACCAAAAACAAAATCCTAAAGGGGCCCAAAACTTTCATATATATATATTAAAAAAAATCCCTGGGGCTGACATTGTGGCCTACAAGGTAAAAATGCTAGGGGTGGGCCCGGCGCGGTGGCGCAAGTGGTTAAAGGTCCTCGCCTTGCACGCCCGGGATCCCATATGGGCGCCGGTTCTAATCCCGGCAGCCCCGCTTCCCTTCCAGCTCCCTGCCTGTGGCCTGGGAAAGCAGCAGAGGACAGCCCAAGGCTTTGGGAACCTGCACCCGCGTGGGAGACCCGGAAGAGGCTCCTGGCTTCGGATCGGCATAGCATCGACCGTTGCGCTCACTTGGGGAGTGAATCATCGGATGGAAGATCTTCCTCTCTGTCTCTCCTCTTTGTATATCCGCCTTTCCAATGAAAAAATAATAAAAATAAATCTTTAAAAAAAAAAAATGCTAGGGGTGACACCAGCATGTTACAATACTGTGTCCCCAATACAGTTTCCTGCAAATGGCCTCGGAAAAGCAACAGAAGTGTCTGGGCCCACGCCATGCACAGGAGAGACCCAGATGAAGCTCCTGGCTCCTGACTTCAGCATGGCCCAGCCCTGGGGATAGTGGCCACCTGCACAGTGATCCAACAGGTAAAATACGTTTCTCTGTCTCTCCCTCTCAGTAAATTTGACTTTCAAATAAATAAATACTTTAAAAAAAATCCCTTGTCTAGGCCCGGCGCGGTGGCGCAGTGGTTAAGGTCCTCGCCTTGCACGCCCGGGATCCCATATGGGCACCGGTTCTAATCCCGGCGGCCCCGCTTCCCTTCCAGCTCCCTGCCTGTGGCCTGGGAAAGCAGTCGAGGACGGCCCAAAGCCTTGGGACCCTGCACACATGTGGGAGACCCAGAAGAGGCTCCTGGCTTCGGATCAGCATAGTATCGGCCCGTTGCACTCACTTGGGGAGTGAATCATCGGATGGAAGATCTTCCTCTCTGTCTCTCCTCTCTGTATATCTGCCTTTCCAATAAAAAAATAATAAAAATAAATCTTTAAAAAAATCCCTATTCTATAATGTATAGGCTAATGATAATATCTCTTCATGTGCTTATATGTGTATCTTTGAAGAAATATCTAAGTCTTTTTCCCATTTTTAAATAGTATTTCTTTTCCTATTATTGAGTTACACTAAATCTTCATTTTAAATTCAAGTCCCTTTTCAAATACAGGATTTCCAAATTTTTCTTTCCTGACAGCATCCTTGCAACACAAGCGCTTTGAATTTTATCTGCCTTTCAAAACAGAAATAGTGTATCAAGACAAAGCAACAAATTTAACTTGCAATTTCATCACAGGAATGCTTTTTCTCGAAGGCAACTATTATACTTTGGATGTGACAGAAGTCTACCAACCTTCAATTCATCATATACAATATTAAAGATATATGAATTAAGTCAAGATTTAATTAAATGAATATATGTTAATGCTTAATTGTACATCAAATAAAACTGTTTTTATAAATTTATTATTGCATACATGTGACTGCAAAGAATACATGACCATTTGTACCATTTGGTATAGAGCCCTTGAGTGGTGTTAAGGTGCAAAGAAGTGTGGCTATCATAGCTTGTGTCATCAGTATAAAAAACACAAATCATATTTCACTATTATGAAACTGGAGTTTACGACACATGCTCCCTGGAGAAGGTTCTCAGGGAGCCCTAGAATCCAGAAGATCAGAGAATCTAACTAGCCAGAGAAGACTGTGTAAAATTAAGAAAACCAGGTCAACTTCAAGTTGCACTATGGCAGTAACATATATTGTAGGGAGCAAGTCTGCCTATAAATGTCCTTTTATAGGACACCAGAAATACTACTTACTTGAGAACTACTTACCCTAATTAAGGATCTTCAAGAACTATAGCTGTATTATAGCAAATGTCTGAAAATATTTACCACAGGCAAGTGTCTCAATCCCAACCAAGGCCTATCTGTCTTTATTTCCAATCCTGCATGCCACAAGATCGATACCCTGACCGCTCTCACCTCTGCTGGAGAACTTTCAGTACTGATACCTACCAGCTAACACCAAGCAAGTTCTTATCAATATGTTCAGTCTGGTACTAAACAATCTGAATGACCTTCTTCATTTAATTCCCCTAGAAACCTGGTAAGGCAGGTTCTCTAATTGTCTCCAATGATGAGGAAACCAGCTTAAAGAGATTTTGTAACCTGCCCAAAGTTGCTGAGCTCCAGGGTGACTATGCTAAGACTCAAAGCTATGTTTGAGCTTAAGCTGTCAACTTCTGCAAGACCTGTGCAAAGATTCCTGAGCCTCAGTCTAATAATGATTCAGGACACTTGTTTAAAAAGAAAGAAACAGCCAGGCACAGTAGCCTAGCGGCTAAAGTCCTCACCTTGAATGCACTGGGATCCCACATGGATATCAGTTCTATTCCCGGCAGCCCCACTTCCCATCCATCTCCCTGCTTGTGGCCTGGGAAAGCAGCTGAGGATGGCCCAAAGCCTTGGGACCCTGCATCCACATGGGAGACCCTGAAGAGGCTCCTGGCTCCGGGCTCTTGGCCTCAGATTGGTTCTGCTCCTGCTGTTGCGGCCGCTTGGGGCGTGAATCATCGGAAGGAAGATCTTCCTCTCTGTCTCTGTTCCTCTCTGTATGTCTAACTTTGCAATAAAAAAACAAATAAATCTTTAAAAAAAGACGGTAAATTAGGCATCATTACAGAACACATAGATCAGAATCTCCTGGGTAATTTTTTAACGCACAGCAGATTTAGGAACCAGTATAGGTGAACTCCCCATTTCCTACAGATTGGGGTGTATTTCTGATACACACACCTCTCTGTAGAGGCGTTTCTTTCTCTCATGGTACAGGAATAAAGTCCCTTCGTTGGAAGTTCTTACCTTCCTAGTCTGTCACTCATTGATCTTTTTGGCTGATCTTGCCCTGAGATCTCATCTTACAGCTTTTCTTACTCATCACAGGGGCTTTCCCTCTCAGTGTTTGCACATATTGTCCTTTTGCAAATCTATGTGAAGTACCAGAATTGCAAATCTATGTGAATGATTGCATCTCCTGCTTATAAACGCCACAAAAGTAAAAAAACAAAAACAAAAACAAAAACTTACTTATGCTCATCACTTCATTCTAAGTGCCTAATTCTGTGCCTGTCATGTACATTCAATAAGTATTTGTTTCACAAATAAGTTCAAACTGTTTTAACAACTTTTTGCTTGACCAATCGACTGTTTTCCACTTACACAACAGAGAATCCGATTCTCAAGCTACAGAAGTGAAACTACTCTTCCTGCCTTTTCCTTCATCCACACCCAAATGCCTTCTCTTTGCTCCAAGGTAAAACTTAAATTCCCTGTTTTACAAAGTTCTCTTTAACTTGTCAGCCCACAACAGTCTCCTGGGGACTTCTACATCACTTTGTATGCTTAGGCCACTCATTCAACACTTGCTCATGTGCTACTATATCATTACATAATATTTCATATGCAAATACTTTTACTTTCCTAAATGCATTTTTTTTGGTAGTGTGTACATTCATCAAGGGTAGTTGCATGTAACTTTGCAACTAGAGTCCCCGCATATATCTTAGGTCTCTGGAAACATCTGTTGAAGGAATTACCAAAGAACATTCTATAGCTGGCAGTGAGGACTCAGCCTACAGTTTCTCACTAAATCTGGTACTTGACAGTTCTCAGAGGATCTATTTGATTTTTTTCTCCATGGAATTCCTCTTGGGAACCTCTTGGTAGATGATTCAAAACAAGTACACTGAAAGTATGTTATGATAATATATTGTTTTGAAGTCTGACAGACAAATCCATTTGAAATAATTTCATGATACTTTTAAGATGATAACTCTACATTGTTCTTGTCCTCTGAAACTGGGAGACTACTTATACATTATCAGTGGGTTAATTTGTATTTTAAAATATATCTTTAAGGGAAAATGGAGGAAGAGAACTATAGTCATATTGGTTACTCCACTGATTATCAGTTTTCATAAACATTTAATCCTACTTAAAATGCAGCACTGCATTTCAACTTTTCTTTTTGGTCATACTAACTTTTAAGCCTTTAAAATCTGATAATATTGAAATTCTGAGTATCTGTCACCACTTCAAATCCAAGGATTATTTTATCAATTTACCAGACATATTTTTGTGCATACTAAGAAAAGGTTGATAAAGAATTACCAGTTATTAGGCCTAATGTGATAGCTCAATTGGCTAATCCTTCCCCTGATAGCACTAAGATCCCAAGTAGGCGCTGATTTGTGTCCTGGCTGCTCCACTTCCCATCTACCTCCCTGTTTGGGTGGCTTGGGAAAGCACCGAATGATGGCCCAATACCTTGGGACCCTGCACCTGACAGGGAGACCTGGAATAAGCTCCTGGCTTTGGATCAGCTCAGCTCTGGCCACTGCGGCCATTTGGAAAGGAAACCAGTGGATGAAAGATCTTTCTTTCTCTCCTCTCTATAACTCTGTCTTTCCAATAAAATAAATAAATCTTTATTTAAAAAAAAAAGAACCACCAGTTATTTATTTCTTTTTTTAGATGTCCCTATGAACATTTTAAATAAAAATTTAATAGGTTTATTGAGACATAGTTTAAATACCATAAAACCCACTCATTTTAAATTACAACTGAATGAGATTCTTATAGAACTGTGCCACTGTCACTATAATCTCATTTTACAGTATCTTATTTTCTTAATTTTAATGTATTTCGCAAAATACAACCATCACCACTAGTTCTAGAATACTTTGATCATTCTGGCAAGAAACCTCATTAGCAATCATTCCCATTTCCTCAACTGCTTCAGCTCTATGCCATCATTAATCCACTTTGTCTCTACTGACTTGTATGTCCTTTTAAAAATATTTATTTTGTTTTGGAAGGCAGAGATCTTTCTATTGTTAGGTCATTTCCCAACTGCCCCCTATAGTGGGACCAGGGCCAGGTGGCAGCAGAAGCCTAGAACTCAATCCAGATCTCCAGCTGGTTGGCAGGGAGCCACACACTTGAGCCCCCACCTGCTCCTTCCCAGCAGGCACAACAGAATGCTGCTGCAATCAGAAGCTGAGCCAGGACTCAAACCAGGCTGTCTTAAGGACACCACTAGCGCCAGCTTGAGATTTGCCTCCCCCTAACCTTTCGTACACACAGAGCAGTTTGGTGTGATTAGCTCCTTTCACTTAGTGTAATGTTTTCAAGATCACCCAATGTTACAACATGTATCCAAAGTTCATTCCTTGTTATTAACTAACAGTTTTCTATTGTACAGATATACCACATGTGACTTACTCATGGGTCAATTGGTGGGTATTTGGGTTTTTTCCACTTTTTGGCTCCTAGGAATAATGCTGCTGAGAACATTCACAAACAAGTCTTTGTGTAAACATGCTTTCATTTTTCATGGGAGATACCCAGAAGTGGAATACTGGGTCAGGCCACGGTTATTCCCTCTCTAGATGAGTAACAATTCCGTTGTTGTTTTAGCTTCAAAGAGTCTGACAATCAGGAAACAAGTTTTTCACAGAGAAAACATCAGGGTTTTTTGGTGTACGAAGGCTCTGCTGTCAACAGACTTGTATCTTCCAATTTAGGGTCAATAACAAATATAAAATGAGGTAAGGATCCTTTTAGTGAACATCATAAAGCTAAAATGGAGTTTGCCTTGGTCCAATCTACTACGCTAAAATTCTATTTTCTAGTCAGATGCATATATCCTGCTCGTTGTGGCTGTTAATTGCTTAAGATACAATTATACAGTAAAGGTTTAGCACAAGTAACAAAACATTGTTTTTAATATTAGACACCCTGAGTGAGCTCATTATAGGAGAATACTAATTTTCCTTCCCTAGGATGGGCTTGTTGCTCATATCATGAGGAAAAGGTGAAACATTCATTATTTAATTTTTCAAAGCCTCTCGTGAAATCGTTTCAGGAACTGGAGGCCAAGTAAACTCTAGTCACATGTTGCTGTTGTTTTTCTGGTCACGGCACAGGCTAGATCAAATACATTCAGAGAGCAAACTGCGACCAGATCGTTAACATTTGGAATCGAGAAACCACTGTCTCATCATCTTGCAGCAGAAATCAGACAATATCAAGGAGAAACTACCAGACGTCCCACCAATCACAATACGAGAAAACGCCACAGGTCGTTCCAACACCCATCCGTGGTAGTCAATAGCTCTCACCTCCCGCTAAGACTAGCCCTTAGAAGGTCAGGGAACGACCCCGCCACGGAAGATTGGCGATTCCTCTCTGCTGATCCCCACCCACTCCAATCCACCTGCTGGGCGGTGTCAAGGAGACAAGAAATGGTTAACAGCGACTAGCAGCGGAGAGAAACAGCCCTGACAAGCCACAGCTGAGTAAGCAAGAGCTGTTTTTTCACCGACGTGTTCCACTTGGAGGCTGTCGGCGAGCCCTAGGACAACCCAAACATATTTCAGGAGATTCCTAGAGAGGAAGAGAAACCTCTCCCGCCCCACCCTCGGCACACCCCGACAGGCTCGGGTGGAACCGTCGAGCCACCCGCTCCCTCAGGAATAACTGCACGCAGTAAAGCCCCGGACCCTCCCGGTGGGGGCTGTGTAACTCCCTCACCCCAAATCGGGCTGTGACGCGGGAGAAGAGGGTCCCGGGCGCCCGGGGCTTCTGAAGGAGCTTCTGCCATTCCCCCTCCTTCTCTCCCCACCGTCGCCCAGATCGGTCCACACGCCGCGGCCGAGAGCTGGGGACCCTAGTGAGGAATGGCCCTTCAGCCCCCTGCCCTCACCTGGCTCGCTGGTCCCACCTGAGGACAAGAGCTGCGGCGGAGGGAGGGGAAAAAAAGAAAACAGACCGGGAGGACTGACCTTGTTGCTACTGACAGCGGAACGGCACATCCTGCAGCTTCCTGGAAAGCGACCCGAAGGACATGTTCCCCCCTCCCTGGAGGAAGGAAACGGGAGGGCGCCGGCCGGGCTGCGGCGGGCGCGGCGGTGGTCGGGGCGGGCTGTGCAGCCTCTAACGGGGGGTGGGGGGATGATCCGAGGACTACATCTCCCAGGCTGCTCTGGGCCGCCCTGCGTCGTGACCCCGGCGCACACGGAGGCGGCGACTCTTACCTCACAGAGGTAGCTCCTCCGCCGACAGCAACTCGGCCCCCGCGGTCCATGGACCGGAACCCTGGGCCGACGGGCAGGAACCCGGGCCGCGATCGCCGCCTCCCAGCCCCAGGCTCCTCCTCCTCCTCGTTCCCCGCCGCCTCCTCCGGACGCCCGCTGGCCGCGCACAGCCGCCGCCGGGCTCGCGGAGCCGCCCCAGGAGGTTTGGTGGCGGGTTCGCGGCTACCGCCGGATTGAGGCCTACTCCTCCGCCTCTCAGTGCTATTGTCCCTGGGCCTGGCCCTGACGGGTCCACCGGGGAGGGCCGAGGGCCGCCGGCTGCGCGGAAGATGCCGGACCAAGCGCTACAGCAGATGCTGGACAGGTACTGGCTGCTCTGGGGGCGGGGGAGAGCGGGAGCCGCCGACCTTCGCCCTGGCCCTTGCCGGAGCCGGGTCCCGCGTGCTGGACAGGAGTTCTACAACCAGGGGCAGGAAGTTTGGAGTCTGTATTGGGGAGCTATGGGGAGGGCGGGCGGCCAGGGTCGTAGACCCGAGAGTGAAACTTAGCTGAAGAGCGGCGTGTGGTTGTGCTGGGACACACGGTTTTGAAGCGTTAGAATTGACCCCTAGCGTTAGTTTCTTTTTTTCTGTTTGTGATCCTGTCCTCTTCTCCCTCCCCCAACACTTGCACTATATTATAAAAATGTCAACGCTATACCGGCAGGAAGCACCAGATTAAACCTTCCCTCTCCGCTCCCCGCATATCTCCCCACCACCCCAAAAGAAAGCCAAGGATAAACATTCTTTTGAAAAGCCTGATAGGTTGGTTTCATTCCTCCCCATCCCCACCCCAAAGCTGTAAGGTCAAGAGTATCCGCAAGGGAGCCTGAACGGTCAGACCAGAGGAGAGGTTATGGAAAGCGGCCACCAGAGTCGACACCGAGCACTTGCTGTACTTTTCTGATCCTTGATTGCACTGAGGAAGTTACAGCCCCTCCTGGGGGCCCTTCGCCGGTTCCGGGAGGCCTCCAGTCCTGACTCCTTTTGTGAGGTCGACTGCACCGCCCTCTGCTGTCCAAATTCTGGGGCTTGGGTTCTATGATGAGTTTTCTGGAGTCACCCAAATCGCCCTTTTCCCCAGGTCAAGTCTTCACTTCGTTGTCCTAGTCACTCACACAAACTAATTCGTGATATTTGTGACTGCCTACAACTCTCAGTTAACGTCATTTGCTTCCCTGTTAAGCAGGTGGTACAACTCCTAGTATTGAGTTAAAGCCCCAGCTGTAAATGCAGCTTAGGTCGGCCATACCCGGGACACATATCACCCCAGAGTAGCCTGCTCCCAGAGGGACAGACATTTCTTTGGATCTTAGAATTCTGAGAATTTACACTGATAGGAATCGGGTCAGAGACTTTTTCAGCTGAATGACTGGTGATTTATCTTTGATCAGTTAATGTTGTAAGAGTGATAATTTTTTTTTTTTAATACATGGTATACCATCTCCTGGAAGGCAGAAACTTACTCATCATTGTTGATCTTGAATCATCACTTACCTGTTCTTCAGCAAGTAATCAGGAACTATTTGTTGAATGAAGTAATGCATGAGCATGGCTGTTTTTCCAGGTATTGAGGGTGAGGGGTGAGAGATGAGGAACTAACGTCCTATAACGTTCCAGCTTTTCTATTCCATGTAGTTCAGCATCCAGAAAATCCTTGGCATACTAAAAGATGCTGAGAGAAGCCCTTGACTTCCTGCCCCTGCCAGTTCCAATTAGAGTTTAGTTAGAATCCTGTTCTAGGGCAGCGGGGCATTTTGTAGTTAATTTTTTTTTTCCCTGTGAAAGTCTCCTGCTTTGGCTTTCATGTAGTGAGTCTTCAGAAAGATCTTATGTCCAAAAGTTAACCTGGCTTCTCAAACATATCCTTTGGAGACTTTCATAAAAGTGAGAAGAAGCCAAGGAGTGCTGGAGACGCATTTAAGACTTCTCAACAGAAAACCTGGAAATTGTGGCTGCCATTTGCGGAAGCACTGGCTTATTCACATCTTCGTACCTCCTTAACATACCTCAAGGTAGATTCCTGAAATGGCACCAGGACTTGCGTTGTCTAAATCAGTTGCTTCCAACCCAGCTTCATGTTAGCATTGCTGGGGAAGCATTTTCAAAAATATATATAGGTGGTTAGACCCTGCCCAAGATTAATGAGATCACAATTTCTGTAGGAGAGGGACTGGACATCGATGCATCTACAAAAACCTACTGAGTGTTGCTGGTACAACTGAGGGCAACTGCCCCAAACATGAGAGGGTGTATGGTTAGTAGTAACAGCTTGGACTTCAGAGTAGGAAATCTTAAAAATCTCATCACGCTACTCATTAGTTGTGTGACTTTGAACTTAACTTCAGAGGCTGTTTATATCTTCATTTATAAAATGGAAAACACCCAACCTCACAGGATTGTGTCAGCATCTTTGTTTTTGTTTTTAAAGGTCTTATTTTTATTTGGGAGGCAGAGTTATTAGAGAGGAGAAACAGGGATATCCTCCATCTGCTATTTCACTCCCTGAATGGCCACACTAACTGAAGCTAGGAGCCAAGGAACTTTTTGGGTATCCTGTTTTGGTGCAGGGGTCCAAGGACTTGGGCCATCATTTGCTGCTTTTCCCAGCCATCAGCAGGGTGCTGGAGCAGAAGTGGAGCAGCTGGAACTCAAACCTGTGGTCATATGGGATGCCAGTGCCACAGGCAGAGACTTAGCCTACTACCCCCATGGAGCTTGCTCAAGAACATGCATCTTCCTAAGACACTATTGATAATGTTAGCAAGACAGCAGGTACTTGAACTGGTGTAACCAGGGTGGCACTTTTCTTCTGTCCTCTTCATATTTACAACCATCCTAATTTAGGCGGGGCCTGAATAGAAATTGAACACAAAGATTATTTTGTTCATTTGAGAAATATCAAGAGATCCAGCAGACTACAATACATAAGACTAGTAAAATATAGAGTTCTTCTCGTGAAATTAATTTCACCTCCGCTTATTCTGTGGAACAAAATTTAACTCCGATAGGTCCAAGTGTAGTTTTGTAGTTTTTTTCAGTGCCAAGTTTTTTCTTTATAAAGTGGAATAAGCTTGATACTGTTAAAAGATGGAAGAAATATGCGTGATATGGTATTGCTTCTAGGATGAAAGTTACATGTTTTTTATTTTTTTTAATTTTTCAATTTTTTTTGAAGGTTACATATTTTTAAATTATTAAACATTTGTGGATTTATTTATACTGAGTTCCCACATATACTCAGTGCCAATCTAGGCCACTGCTATTTAGGAAAATGCCCTTCTGGAGTTTAAATTTCAGTGATGTCTATATTCTATAAACTGTCACAGTAAACCAAACTGTCAGCAACTTATTAGCAACTGGAATTAATTTACTTTATCCTTTGCAAATAACTAACTTCAGTTTGGTTATCAATCTTTTTTTTTTTTTTTTTTTTTTTTTAAAGATTTATTTTTATTATTTTTTCATTGGAAAGGCAGATATGCAGAGAGGAGAGACAGAGAGGAAGATCTTCCATCCGATGATTCACTCCCCAAGTGAGCGCAACGGGCCGATGCTATGCCGATCCGAAGCCAGGAGCCTCTTCTGGGTCTCCCACGCGGGTACAGGGTCCCAAAGCTTTGGGCCGTCCTCTGCTGCTTTCCCGGGCCACAGGCAGGGAGCTGGAAGGGAAGCAGGGCTGCCGGGATTAGAACCGGCGCCCATATGGGATCCCGGGCGTGCAAGGCGAGGACCTTTAACCACTTGCGCCACCGCGCCGGGCCCTGGTTATCAATCTTGATAAATTTGATTCCTACTGTATTTATAGTAGGTCAAAGAATACACCAGTAAATGAGTGTATGTATTTTTTTTAGCTTTTCATTTGTTAGAAACAATCATTGTTTTAAGTAAGTTCAATATTTAAATCTTGTTTAAGTTACTGTAGTTAACAGCTGTTTGAGAGTAATAGGAGTTAGTAGGAAGGGAGAGTGTTTTTTTGTTTATTTTTTAGTATTATGAATGATTTGGAAACACAAACATCATTGGCTGAAAATTATAACCACTTACAAATACCCAAACTCTATATCAGGCCTTTTGAATGTTGATCAACTTCTCTTTCTTTCATTGCTGTACTTCTTTAGCAAGGAATCTCTTATGTGTTACGCGCTTCTCTTGCCTCCTACTTTGCTAGAATTAAACATATAGAGAAAAATACAAAGAATTTTGTAGCAAACTGCAGGAATGGACCTCAGGTTTGAAGCCCTCCACTGCTGAAACAATCTTCCAGAAACCTGACTATTGCTCTACCTCACAGTAAATACTTGGGAGTTTGTTGAGTTTATTTTGCATCACTTATTTGTACCTAGGGAGGACTAGGTAAAGAATGTAACCATAGAGTGTCTAGAACAATTAGATGGGAGAGCAGAGAGACCTGTGTGCCTGCCCGCTTCCAACAACGGCAATCCGTAGAATGTTAGTTACAGACAATTATATACCTTTGGAGAGGAAGGAAAGTACGTTCTGATAATACCATGCGGTATCTGATATTTTTTTCTTCATTTCCATTAAAGCAGTTTCACTTTGTTTATTAGTTTCAGATTCTCTGTGACATCTTTGTCTTAGTCATATTAAAAACTCATTTTGACAGTTACAGACCAACAATTGGAGAATTAAAAACCATTAACAGTTGTATTTGCTTTCATAGAGATATTACAGATAACATTCCTTTTGCCCACCATCCCAAGTCCCATTTCTTCTGTAATGAAGTGCGTCTACATTTTTCCAGCCTGCCTTCTTTAGTGCTTTCATATGTGAAAGTATTTAATATACACTCTTTTTTTTCCTAATCCGTTCCCTTGTTTATGACATTTAGGGTTTTTTTTCCTCTTTATTGTCTCTTCACATAATTTGACTTTCATTCCTTTCTTGTCTTCACCTTTACCAAAAGTATCCTAAATGGTGAGTGATTCCTTAATCAGCAGATATATTGTTTTTTTTCTTAGTCCTCAAATCCTTGGTGTAACATGTTACAGCGATGAAACTACCGTTCTTTTTCTGTGGTGTGCTTTTTTTCCTCCTCTGTCATGTTGCCTTTTTTTTTTTGTCATCTTTAATCCATAAATATGACTTGAAATAGGGACCCAGTTTCTCACTTTGACCCTTTATTTGAGCACGTCTTGGTTCTTTGTTCCTGACTTCTTTACCTCATCCCCACCTCGTCATTTTGAACTGGCCAGTCCCTAATCCCATGTGTGCACACAGTGTTTTCAGTCTAATACTAAACTGCTTGTATTTCCCTGACTTTTCACATGAGTTAACTTTTTGTTAGTCTTTGGTGTGACCACTCTTTTTTGTTCTGTCAGCTAAAAGTCTTTTTTCTTCTTTCTTTGCGTTCTTTCTTCCCAGGTCCAGTTGCTGATCAAATATTGTAGATTCTTCTTTATCTGGCTCCAGTTTTCTTTCTTTTGGGTCCTGTTTGGCTTATGGGATGAAGAATTGCTGAAGTCTCAATTATCTTAATTTTGAGTATTTATTTTTATCTGAAAGGCAGAGTTAGAGAGGAGAGACATAGATCTTCCATCTGCTGGGCTGGTCCAAAGCCAGAAACTTCTTTCAGGTCTCCCATGTAGGTACAGGAGTGCAAAGATTTGGATCATTCCCAGGCCATTAGCAGGGAGCTGGATCAGAAGTGGAGTTGCTGGGCCACAAACCAGTGCTCCTATGGGATGCTGGCACTGCAGGTGTAAGCTCTGCTGCTATGCCATGGCAGCCCCCCAAATCAGAAGTATTATTGTGCTGTTTCTATTTTTTGAGAACCTGTCACTTTCTCAATAACTTATAAGGATAAAAGTTAACCTTGAAGACCTAATATACTTAGAATGCAGCCACAGCCTACCTTAATCATCCCCTTACACTGTACTTTGTTGTCCTGTGAATAGTCTTGCTCTTTAATTGCCTTGTTTTTGCTTTGGATGCTCTCCTTCCTCTTAGTCTTAGTACATGGCCAACTCTTCTTCATCTTTAAAACTATGCTCAGATTGTCCCAGAAGCCTTGCTTAGCTCCTGACACAGAGTAAGTAACTCCTTCCTGGGCTTCTGTGAAACCTTTCTGTAATTTTTATGGTATCTCATGTACTTTTTTTTTTACTGCATCTATTGTACTTGGACTTTCCCACACATCTACCTTAATCACCACACACACTCAATTGGACGTTCATTGAAAATTGAAACTGCTTGTGTTTTCAGGACACATTATTTTGAATCATAATGCCCATCCATTCCTCGTAGCTTAGTGTTTAGAATAATCTATGAAAGCAACATTTTAAAAAATCATCTCATTTGCTCAAAACTGTCTGTGCTTCCTTATTCAAACTCTTTAGCCTGTTCCTCCAAGCCATCTGTTACCTCATTATTCACACACATTTTTGTGCTCCCTGTTATAAGAACTGGATTATATACTGGGCCAACAACCATTTTAGAACTTTTCTCCATTTATCAGTTTTTTATCACAGGGCAAACTGGCATGCTCACTTTCCTCTGAACACAAAAGTTCTTTTTCTCAACCTGTCTTTAAATTCTACCCATTCTTCAAGACCTTGTTTATAAAACTCTTCTGAAAACTTGAGCCAGACCTGTTTTTTTATTCTTCAAAGGTAACAACTGATCTTCACCACTTCTTAACTATGCCATAGTTCATGTAGAAACTAAAGATATTTAGAGGCCACTATTGTGGCACAGCATCTTAAGCTACTGTCTGCAGTGCTGGCATTCCATATGGTCACAGCTTTGAATCCCAACTTCTCTACCTCTGATTGGGCTCCCTACTCATGCACCTAGGAAAGCAGTGGAAGAAAAGTGCTGGGGCCAGAGGATGTTCCTGGCATGGACCTGGCCCAGCCCTAGCCATTGTGGCCATTTGAGGAGTGATCTAGCAGATGGAATACCTTTGTTTTTCTCTAATCTTTCTCAAATAAATGCCTAAAAAACAGTAATCCTTAAATGGCACATTGGAGTCAATTGGAAGAGATTTAGATCTCTAGATGAGGCTGCTTAATTAAAATTTCCCTAGCAAAAATGAAACATTTTTTGTATTGACTATAATTTTCTAAGAAATAGAAAACATTCTCCAAGCACCTATGGAACTGTATCACATAATACAATGTTATTAACAATTAAAAAAAAAAAGAAATAGAAAACATTCTCAATACACTATAATACACTAGGTAGTACAGTGAGGGGAAAAAAAAGAAACCCATGTTAACATTGTGGCATAGGTGGCAAAGCTGCCTCCTGCAATGACTAACATAAGAGAACCGATTCCCTTCCAACTTCATCCTAAGGCACCTGGGAAAGCAGCAGAAGATGGTCCAAGTCCTTGGGTTCTCACCACCCGTATGGGAGACCCTGATGAAGCTCCTGGCTTTCTGCAGGCCCAGCCTCTTGCTGTTGTGACCACTTGGGTAATGAACCAACAGGTGGGGGAAATTCCTTTGTCACTCCCCTTCTCTCTTATTCCACCTTTCACGTAAATAAATCTTGGTGGAAAGTGTTTTAGATTGAGGCCGAAGTTAATTCATGCCTTTCTACTTCCCCTATGGACAGCTCACTTAACCTTTCGAGGCTAGGCTTTTGCTTCCTTGCTTAAGATCAGAACACTTACACTTTCTGTATTCATGAAGATCAGAAACAAAAGGGCATGGCATACATATCCATGTACTCAGTAAATTACTGCATTCATTGTGATGTTTTTCCCCTCAGATTTGCCCTTTAATAATGTGTCAAGATTGTGGTTATATCTCTGACAGATGTGGAAACTTTTAACTTCCATTCTACTTGAGTGAACAGAATAAATATAAAGAGATTTTTAGTCTTGATGATTTATTTCCCACTCCAGAGTATATAATCCTGATGATTTTAATCCTGAAGCAAGACAAGCAGAATTTAGTTTTTCTCATTGTTGATTGGACCTTCCTTGTATTAACTGGACTGTGGTTCTCTGAGCATGCTCTGAATTAAGGCACTCTTGCTCTCCTTTAAACAGCCACGTCAAGATGTGATGGTACAGGATATAATAAACATTAGCGATTTAAGGTTGTTCACTGCTCATGCCTGTATTTTAGAATTGCTTTCCAGTATACTCCAATTTTCAACACAGTGATTTCTAAGGCAGGAGTTGGGTTTCCAGACGTTTCTGTTCATCCTAAATTCTTAATTTCCTGTAAACCATAGTATCAACTCTTTTTTTTTTTTTAAGATTTATTGATTTCTTATTGCAAATGCAGATATAGAGAAAGAAGAAGAGACAAAGATTCTCCACTGGCTCACTTCCCAAAATCAGTTGTTCTGATAGAAGCCACTTATTTAAGTGAAAAATGCACAGTAGATAATAAGCTGTAATGTAGCAGTTGTTTCTGTTTGTCAACCCCCCCCCACACACACACATACACACAAACCACTACATCTCAGCTCTCTCGCCTACCTATGAGTGGAGTGGCCCCGTCCGAGGAAGACTCTGAAAGTCATTCCTCCCCTGTCAAAAATGCCCACTCCAGGGCCCGGCGCGGTGGCGCAAGTGGTTAAAGGTCCTCGCCTTGCACGCCCGGGATCCCATATGGGCGCCGGTTCTAATCCCGGCAGCCCCGCTTCCCTTCCAGCTCCCTGCCTGTGGCCCGGGAAGGCAGTCGAGGACGGCCCAAAGCTTTGGGAACCTGCACCCGCGTGGGAGACCCGGAAGAGGCTCCTGGCTTCGGATCAGCATAGTATCGGCCCATTGCACTCACTTGGGGAATGAATCATTGGACGGAAGATCTTCCTCTCTCTCTCTCCTCTCTGTATATCCGCCTTTCCAATAAAAAAATAATAAAAATAAATCTTTAAAAAAAAAATGCCCACTTCAGTGTCCCCAGATCTTCTTCACCAGGCAATTTGCAGCCACCCCACCTGGGGGTCAGGGTGGTGTGTCTCATCCTAGAGTTTCCCACTCCTGACATATCTTTAAAAACACACAGAGAATAGACAACCATACTGTACACTGGTATAACTAACACAGATTTGGCATTAACCAAGCCCAGGATGCCCACCAGCTATTGGCTGCTTTTCTCCCAGCAGTGTAACACTTGCTGGGTACAAAGCAACCTGGGCAGTTGCCTACAGCTGGAGAAGAATAATGTCTTAAAATTAATCATCTCAATAGGATTTTGTTTTCAAAGTAAGCATCCAGACTTGAGACTTTTAAATGCCAAGCATAGTAAATATAAATGAATAAAAGAACTACTCATACCTGTAATGAAACCAGACTCGCATTGGTCATATCACTATCCTGAAACAGTTTGTCCTACTAGCTCCACCTCCTTTGTAGTTATCAGTGTTTACCTTTTTTGCTGTTATTTTTAACATGGCAAAGAAAAGCACACTCCCATCTGGGGGTTCACTCCCAGAATGCTCACAATGACTGGGACCAGGCCAGGCTCGAATTCTGAGAATTGAGAATTCAATGTGGGTCCCTCCACATAAGTGGCAGGAACTGATTACTTACGCTGTCACTGCTATCTTTGACAATCTTCATTAGTAGGCAGCTGGAATCAGGAGCCAGAAGTGGGCATCAAACCTGGGAAGTCTGATATGTATATTTTATCTGGCTTCAACCACTAGACCAATGCCTAGTCTTTGTGCTTCTTTTTAAAAATATATTCCTTGGGGCTGGCAGCATGGCCTAGCAGCTAACTAAAGTCCTCGCCTTTAATGTGCCAGGATCCCATATTGGCGCTGATTCTAATCCCGGTAGCTCCACTTCCCATCCAGCTCCCTGCCTGTGGCCTGGGAAAGCAGTTGAGGACGGCCCAAAGCCTTGGGACCCTGCACCCGCGTGGGATACCCAAAAGAAGTTCCTGGCTCCTGGCTTTGGATCAGCACAGCACCGGCCATTGCACTCACTTGGGGAGTGAATCATTGGATGGAAGATCTTCCTCTCTGTTTCTTCTGCTCTCTGTATATCTGACTTTCCAATAAATAAATAAATCTTTAAAATAAATAAATAAAAATAAAAATATATTCCTTGTGTTTCCTTATGATCGTACTTTAGCTGAGTTAGAAATGGGTGGGAGTTTTCCCTGAGTTATAAATTGAATGTAACTGTGCGATATCATGTATGTTAGTTCTTTTTTTCTTGAAGTTGAGAGATTAGTGTTGAATTGGATTAGAATGCCAAATTTCACATGATGTGTCTCAGTGCTTACTATTTATCAAAGAATTCACAGCGGCAGCTTGAGGGTTGTCTCTATCCATCCTAGTTCATTGGAGAGGTAAGGAATTGCTAGAAAGTTGGCAGGATTACATTAAAAGCAAAATTCTGAACTACAACATCCTACCGAGGAAGATGAGAGGAAACATTAAAAAGCCACTCTACAAAAAATTCATTGGTATGTTGTCTCCTTTTTTAATGTAGCAGAAGAGGTGCTCTAATATAACATAGGAAGGGGCTGGGCACAGTACCCTGGCAGCTAAAATCCTCACCTTGAACACAGCAGGATCCCATGTGGATGCTGGTTCTAATCCCGGCAGCTCCACTTTCCATCCAGCTCCTTGCATGTGGCCTGGGAAAGCAGTCAAGGATGGCCCAAAGCCTTGGGACCCTGCACCTGTGTGGGTGACCTGGAGGAAGTTCCTGGCTCCTGGCTTCAGATTGGCTCAGCTCCGGCCACTTGGGGAGTGAATCAGCAAATGGAAGATCTTCCTCTCTATCTGACTTTGCAATTAAAGAAAATATATATGTATATATATAAGTATATAAAAATAAATATATATATATATAAACATAGAAGGGTCAGTCCATGATAAAAACATAGAGAATGCTTGGATTGTAAAGATGAGTTTTCTATTAATTTACAGAAGTTGCTGGGTATGTTTTGCCACTGATGAAGATGATAGAACGGCTGAATGGGTGAGACCGTGCAGATGTAGAGGATCTACAAAATGGGTTCACCAGGCTTGTCTGCAGCGCTGGGTGGATGAAAAACAAAGAGGAAACAGCACAGCTAGAGTGGCTTGCCCCCAGTGCAATGCTGAATACTTAATAGTTTTTCCAAAGTTGGGTAAGTTTATTTTAAAATGATCCATCTCTACTTTTTTTGTGATTCTCTTCATTCCATTTTTGTTGTTTCCTCTGTAAACATCAGACTTCAATTTGTTTTGCTAACAGTTTATACAATATCTTTAGTATAGTTCCAGATCCATCCATTTGTACCTTACTATTTCACTTGCTTGAGAGGAGAAAGAACTTGCATATCTTTGTAGCTGTAATGAAGTAACAAAGGTATAATAAAAAGACAATTTAAAGATCCTCGTTCTCTGAAGTCAATTGATGTAAAAGAAAGAAAATAGTAATGTGCTGTTTCAAATGCTTCTCTTGGTGAGAAAGAATAGGGAAATTAAAGACATAAATAAAGTCCAATTTTTGGAATCTAATTTATTTCTTTAGTGAAAACTGCTGTCCTTCTGGGTATTGGAAGGAATAATCAAAGGCTTTTGAGAATGGGGCTAACATGGAAAAGCTGGATAGCAGACTGCTTAAAAAGCTCTAACATGCTAATATTTCTGCCGTTAGAGTCATTCCTTTATGAATTGGTCTCATTCTTCTTGTTTTTTATCCTCTGCTAGTCATTAAGCATTTTTAGTATCACCCCCGGCTATAACCCAGCATATAGAAAGAGAGCTTGAGTTCAGGAAAAGGATGGATTTTGGAGGAGCAGGATTGAAGGAAAATTTGGAAATAGTAATTATATACTTTCTTTTTAATTACATATTGACATCAGGCCCTTTTTTTTTTAATGAAGAAATACAAGTGTGGATAATAAAATGCCTTTTAATATAATATTAATGAGGGCCAAGAGAATTTCTATATTTGTTTTTCTCTAGCGTGAGGCATAGGAAAAATGATAACTTCTTGTAAAAATAGTGTAATAGACAAAGTAATCATCTCATACATTTGGAATTTGTGGATTACGTGATAGGTATTCATGCACACCATGATTACAGTTACATTAAATGCAAATGAATAGTCCAAAATGTTTTATTTTAGGACCAAAACAGTCCTTTATTTAAAAAAATGTAAAATAACTTGAAATCAGGAAAAGCAAGCAGTTATTATTGCATTCTCTGACTACACTGGAATCTGGCTAACTGATGTTGAGGATTAATATTTAACTGGTCCCTTTTCTGCTGCTCATTATGTTAGACAGCCCTGCTTTCAATTATAGATTGTTGGAAGAGCAGTCAATATTTCAGACATTAAAATAATTGGAAATAAAAATTAGTGCAAGAATTCTCACTGAAAACTCAAACATTGGGTTGAAACATATATCACGTTAAGTTTAAAAAAAGTTAAATTTTTCATTTTGAGAGATGACAACAGTCTGTTCTTTTGGCTGAATTAATCTCTATGAGACTTCTTAATCAAATATCTTTGGAAAGAAGCTATCTAGATACTAGTTAAGAGTCAAATTCTGGTTAAACAGTGTTGCAATTTGGTCTTCATATTTCAGTATAGTTAAGTATATATGTATACACATGATATATATTTTATGACACTGAGTTAACATCTTAAAATCATAGAATTGTTTTACTGACATCTATCAGTGTTGTGAAGAAAATGTACATCCTTCATTTGAAATTTTTGTTAGCATCTTTCTCTTTGACAAAATAGAAAATGTATTTGTTCTTTCTTGACATAACATGCTGAAGATGTCTGTTCATGGACTGCATTTTGAATTACATTCAGAATTTCCCATGCAGTCTTTAGCACTTACTTTAAAAACAGAGGGTACATTGTCATGCCAGTTACTGTCTGTCAAAGAAGGGATGTGCAAATTGACTTTGAGTTGTACTCTGACCATAGCTCTGACCATACTTTTGACTCTGAAGTCAAAAGTAATCAATGACTAAAAGAAAAATCTGTCCTTCAAAGCATACTTCCATTGGTAATCAGAATTTAAAATGGCCTGTATTTCTTGATTCACATATTTCAGATGTGTATACTTAAAGTTGATTTCTACAGCCATAAAACAGAATCTTAGGAACATATATCTGTGATGTTGGCTGTTCTTCCTGTCTCATACATATATTACGTATTGTCCAGTAGTGTCATCTGATGATGAAATTTTGTCAGAAGATTGCTTTGTGAATATTGGAGAATATTTGTCATTATTTTTCCAGTTGACAAGATACATCTGTTTTGTTGAAAGAAGCTTGTATTGACTATAGTTTTATCTTTATAATTTTGTTGGCTTTCTTTTTTGTTTTGTTTTTGAGAGCTAGAGACCATTGCTGGTTCACTCCCCAAATCCCCAGCGGGGGAGACAGCTCAAGTAGGTTACGGCTCAAGTAGATGGCTCAAGTGATACCTACTACCCTCATCAGAGACCTGGATTGAGTTACCAGCTCGTGGTTTGACTCAGCCTGGGCATCTGGGGGGTGAGCCAGTGGATGGTAGTATGCTCTCTTTTTTTTTTGTCTCAGCCTCTCAGCATAATTTTTTTCAACAGGATATGAATATGTTAGTGGCTTCTTTGCCCTATTTAATTATGTATTAAAGTGTGAGAAAAACAAGGATGTCTCAAATCGCAAGCTCATCATTTTGAATGCACTAGCCACAGACCATTCTACAGTCTTCACTCTGAGATCATAATATTATCATTTATGGCATTCTGGATTAAAAGTATTTTTTACTTTTTTGGGGAACACTTTTGATCCACTGATTCATTTCCTAAATGTGAGGTTTAACCTATTGTGGTAGTACTAACAAACATACACTTAAGCAAAGTAAAAAACTTACATATTAGCTGAAACAGTGTTCTCTTATTCCTTCCAGAGCGTGAGTCGCTCTTGGGATGTAACAGCAATTAACAATCTCACAGGGCTTCTTTGAAAGTCAAAACTAGTCTTCTGTGTTACCTTTCTTCTCACACTGTCTGTAGAACAATTAATAGATCCTCATGCATCACAGTTGGTCTCCAAATGATGTTTCAGAAACTGTCTAAAAGAAGCGATAAGAGACATTAGAGAAGGGGAAACAGGAAAAAAGTCAGTTCTCTAAGATTATAAATGTGTAGTAGGTACTTTAAAAAGTTCTCAGGGTCAGGTATTTGGTCTAGGGGTTAATACACTGGTTGGGAATACTTCTTATCTGAGTGCCTTATATCAACTCCTGGCTCCACTTTCATTTTTTTTTTTTTCTAGATTCCTGCTAATGTATACCTTGAGAAACAGCAAGTGGTTGGGTCTTTACCACTCCCTTGGGAAATATGGATTGAATTGCCTATTCCCAGCATTTGGGTAGTGAACCAGCAGCTAAGAACCCTTTCTCTTTATTTATGCCTTTTAAATAGATCAATAAATCAAAAATTTAAAAAACATTTTCCTACAGATTGAGCCACTTGCTGGCTTGCTAGCTGGCCAAATCAGGCTCTTAAAATAGGTAATGTTAAGTATATTTTCTTTGTTACAGAGAATTTACTGTGTGCATTTATGAAAAGCTTAGAGGACTCATCAGACTTCCATCTTTCTCTTAATTTATCACTCATCTTAAGGTTTGCTTTTCTTCTCTTTCTCTTTTCCTTTTTTTTACAAATTAGACTAGTTGTAAGTACCTACTTAAAATCTTGCAATCTGGGCCTTGCACAGTAGCCTAGCAGCTAAAGTTCTCATCTTTCATGCACTAGGATCCCATATGGGTACCAGTTCTTATCACTGCAGCTCTGCTTTCCATCCAGCTCCCTATTTGTGGCCTAGGAAATCAGTGGGGGATATCCCAAGGCCTTGGGATCCTGCATCCTCCTGTGGGAGACCCGGAAGAGGCTCCTGGTTTCCTGGCTTTGCATTGGCTATGCTCCTGCCGTTTTGGCCGCTTGGGGAGTAAATCAATCCATGGAAATTCTTCCTCTCTGTCTTGCCTCCTCTCTGTATATCTGACTTTCCAATAAAAATAAAATAAATCTTTAAATATATATATATATAAAAATCTTTTTAAAAAAATCTTACCATCCACAGTATGCCCTGAGGACTAGCAATATCAGTGTAATCTGAAAACTGTTAAGGTTGCAGAACATCAGACCCTCATCACCGCCCCCATTTTTAGTAAATCAGAATTACATTTTGGGCCTGGCACAATGACTCACTCAGTGGCTAAATCCCTGCCTTGTATGTGCCAGGATCCCATATGGACACTGCTTCGTGTCCTGGATGCTCCACTTCCCATCAGCTCCCTGTTTGTGGCCTGGGAAGTCAGAAAGCCAATAAAGGATGGGCCTTAGGACCCTGCATCCATGTGGGAGATCTGGAAGAAACTCCTAGCTTACCAGGAAGATCTTTTCTCTCTGTCTCTCTTTCTCTCTGTAAATCTGCCTTTTCAATAAAAATAAGTCAGTCTTTTAAAATTGCATTTTAATGAAATCATAAGATTTCTTTGTACAATAAATTTGTCTTTTTCTGTACATTACAAAATAAAGAAGCATTGCTTACAGCCAAGCGCCATGACCTAACGGTTTAAGTCCTCACCCTAGATGCACCGGGATCCCATGTGGGCACCTGTTCTAATCCCAGCAGCCCCACTTCCCATCCAGCTCCCTGCTTGTGGCCTGGGAGGACAGTTGAGGACAACCCAAAGGCTTTGGACCCTGCACCCGTGTGGGAGACCCAGAAAAGGATCTGGGCTCCTGGCTTCTCATCCACATAGCACTGGCCGTTGCAGTCAAATAAATAAATCTTTTTTGAAAAAACAAAGAAGCATTGATTGGAAATATGAAATGCCACCTGAAACAAGGTTTGTGATGCCAATAAGAGGAAAGCATTTCTATGAAGTTTGAGCCCTGACAGTAATATTATTTGTGGTTAAGCAGAATCCAGAGAAGACTTCTCTCAAAAGGAGATATTTGGACTCTTGTGCATAGAATTCACTTTAACTTATCCTTTAAATTTCTTTTGCTGCTTTTTCATAATTTTCAAAGTACAAGTATTGTGCTTTTGTTAAATTTATTCTTAAATATTTTTCATTGTGGTGCTTTTGTAACTTGAGTTTTTTATTACAAAGTATCTTGAGTTCAGTTGATTTGTGTCTTGATCTTGTATCCTGTAACCTTTCTGAACTCATCTAAAAATGAGATGTTTTAGTGAATTCCTTTGGATTTTGTGTATATAAAATCATATCTCTGGGTCGGAATAGTTTCATTCTTTTTTTTAATCTGTACTTCATTTTCTTGTCTAACTGCCCTGGATATAACCTCTAGTACAGCGTTAAGTAGAAGCAAAGAAAACAGAAGAAATCTTTGTCTTATTCTTGACCTCAAAAGGGTAATATCAGTTTTTTTCATATGTGTGTTAATTCGGCTTTAGAAATCACCTTTATCAGATCTAAGATGTTCTTGTTGGTTGCTCTTATAATGAAAGGGTATTAGATTTTGTTAAAATGTGTTATATACCCTGGTTTATTTTTTAAGTGTTTTTATGCATTGTGTCATTTATAAATGTGATATATTACACTGATTTTCATATGCTAGACAGACCTTGTTGGGATAAATTCCAGTTGGTCAGAGTGTATGATCTTTTGAAAGTTGCTAGCATTTTGTTGATGACTTTTATGTCCACAATCATGATGGATATTTATTGGGCTGCAGTTTTCTTGTGGTATCTTTGGTTTGGGTACTAGAGTAATAACTTGCCTCATGGGATAAATCGCAAAGTGAAGGCATTCTTTTATATTTTTGGGGAGGTTTTGTGAATGATTGGCATTATTTCTTTAAATGTTTAATAGCAGTGAAGCCATTTGGTCCTGGACTTTTGTTTATGGGAAGCTTTTTGATTACTAACTCAGTCCCATCACTTGTTACAGGTTTATTCAGATCCTCTGTTTCTTCCAGAGTAAAGTCTGTTAGTTTGTATCTTCCTAGAGATTTGTCCATTTCCTTTATGTGATCTAATTTGTTGGTGCTTAATTATTTGTAGCATTCCTTTAAAATCCTATTAATTGTTACAACACTGAAGGTACTGTTTGCTCTTTCATTTGTTTAGTATTTTGAAACTTTTTGCCTTGGTCAGCTTAGCTAAATATTTGACAGTTTTTTCCCCAACAAATGAATCCTTAAGTTTTTGTTTCCAGTACTTTTTTTTTATTACTCTAGTCTGATTTTTTCCCCCCTAATTTTTATTACTTCCCATTACTGCCTGGTTTCAGTTCCCTTTTCCTGGTTTCTCGTGGAGGAAGGTTCAAGTTCTTGATTTGAGATTGATCTCTCTGTTGCTCACTCTCACTAGATTTTTCTTTAAAGAACATTTTTAGGTGTTTGGAGAAACTGAGCATTGACTCTTGTTAACTCTGCTGCCATCACACACCTTCTGTTGTGCCGTAGTTATACCATTTATTACAGTCAAGGAACTTACACTGACATATCATTACCACTCACCTACCACAGTTTAGCATTCATTTTTGACCATGTCCTATTCTACTGTTGTTTTACTCCTAAAAATCCTGTGTTCATCTATCCAGTCTTCTCTCTCCCTCAACCCCTAGCCACAACTTTTTTTTTCCTTTACCACCTCTGTAGTTTGTTTGTTTGTTTTGAGGGGTAGGGTTTTTTTGTTGTTGTTCTAAAAGAATGCCATGTTGTTGAACTCATTCAGTATATTGCTGTTTCAGATTGGTTTCTTTCATTTAATTATCTGCCTCTAAGCTTCCTCCATGTTTTTTTGTGGATTGATAGCTCATGTCATGTTATCTCTAAATAAAACTCCTTACTGAGTGTGGAGATTTATGCATTCACCCACTGAAAGACTCCATGATTGCTTCCAAGTTTGGGTAGTTAAGAATAAAGTTACTCTAAATATCCATATGTATAATTTTACATCGGTATTAGTTTTCAGCTCATTGGAGTAAATGCCAAGAAGCATGATTGTTGAATTATGTAAGTATATTTCATTTTGTAAGAAACCTCAAGAAGCTGGCATTGAGGTGTATCAGGGTGTATCAGGTTAAGGAATTCTGGGCTCCTGGCTTTGGCCTGCCCCAGATCTGGCCATTGCAGCCATTTGGAGAGTGAACCAGCAGATAGAAGATTTCTCCCTTTCTCCCCATCTCTCTCTCTCTAACTCCACCTATCAAATAAAACTGTTAAAAAAGAAAATGAAGGAAACGTCAGGACTGGAGTGGATGTTGTGGCACAGTCAGTTAAGCCATCATCTGAAGTGCTTGCATCCCATATCACAGTGCTTTTTAATTCTAGCTACCCCTCTTCTGATCCAGCTTCCTGCCAATGCACCTGGGAAGGCAGTCAGTGATGGCCTAAGTACTTAGGTCTCTACCATCCTTGTGGGAAATGTAGATGAAGTTCTGGGCTCCTGGTTTTGGCCTAGCTTAGCTGTGACTCTTATAGGCATTTGAAGTGGATGAAGGTATATAGTCTTTCAACAAAAACAAAATTCAAAACTGTCCTAAGCGACTGTACCATAGTCCATTTTGTCTTCCCACATCCATGTCTGCTTTGGTGCTGCCAGTGTTTTCGATTTTGTCCATTCTTACAGGTATGTAGTTTTTTGTTTTTTATTTGCCAGTCCCACGGCATATGGTTAGCATAATTTCATATGCTTTGTTTGCCATCTGAATATACTTGGTAAAGTGCTCAGCTCTTATGCCTATTTTTTTTTAAAAATCAGGATAATGATTTTCTTGCTGTTCATTTTTAATTTTCTTTGGGTATTTTAGACAAGAGTTGTCAGATATGTATTAATACCTTTTCTTTAATTTCTTAGTTTGTCTTCCCATACTTTGATCTTTCTTCCTTTTTATTACAGTCATTTACAACTCTTAAATTTTCCTCTCAAAACTGTGTTAGCTGTATCTTAGATACTTTACTGTGTTTTCATTCATTTCAGAATATTTTCTAGTTTACTCTTTGATTCACTGGTTATTTATTTTTCATGAATTTATAAATTTCCAAATGGTGTTTTGTTGCTGATTTCTAATTTAATTTCAGTGTGGTCAGAAAGTATACTTTGCCCAACTTCTTAAATACATTGTGATATGTTTTATGGATTGACATATGGCATGTCCTGGAAAGAAGACTGCATTTTGTTATTAGATGGAGTATTGTTTAGATGTCTGTCTAATTCACAGTGCTTTTCAAGTCTTCTATTTCCTTGATGATCTTTTACCTTGCCATTATTGAAGATGGGCCATGAAAGCATTCAGCTGTTGTCGAATTGTCTTTCTCCATTTGGGTACATTTTGCTTCATTTATTCTGCAGCTTCTTTGGGAGCTTGTATATTTATGATTCTTGTATCTTCTTAGAAATGGATTTTCCCTTTATCCATTATAAAATACCCTTGCTGTTTCTTGTAAAAAGGGAAAAAAAATCAGTGTTAAAGCCTATTTTGATTGATTTTTAGCATACTTTCCTGTGTCTTTGATGAGTAGTAAATCCTTAGATTGCTATGAAATTAGAAAAAATTTTACAGTTTTGTTCTTTTTCTGTTGTTCCCAGAAACAATAGTTGAAGCTGCTTGTATAAAAGTTGAATAACCATCCCCCAAAATTGGTTGTCAAATGTTAAGCGGGAGTGATTTTACACTTTTGCTTGATCCCCCCCCCCCCCAAAGTACTGGTTATATCATAAAAAGGCTGTATTGTTTTCCTCTAACTACTTGACATTCATCACCCATGAATTCAGCTAACAAGCTGAATTCCACCTGCTGTCATGAAGTTTCATGACATGTCTTACCACGTTTCAAATATTCATTTAAGAATTCAAGTATCACTTCATATTTATAAGTTTCTAGTAATACCTAAACTCAACCTCAGAAATTTGTCTTACTTTGCTTTCGGTCCAAGTTTATATTATATGGTCAAAAAAAAAAAAAAAGAAAAATTTCAGCCTGGGCCTGGCACAGTGGTTCAATTGACTAATTTTCCCCCTTCAAGCATCAGGATCCCATGTGAACACTGATTCCTGTCCTGGCTGCTACACTTCTCATCCAGCTCCCTGCTTGTAGCCTGGGAAAGCAGTGCAGGATGGCCCAAAGCCTTGGGACCATGCACCCATGTTGAAGACCCGAAAGAGTCTCCTGGCTCCTGGCTTGGAAAAACTCAACACTAGCCATTGCAGCCACTTGCAGATTCAACCAGTGGAGAGATCTTTCTGTCTCTCCTCCTTTCTATATATCTGCCTTTCCAATAAAAAAATAAGTCTTTTTAAAAAAAATTTCCACCTAAAGCTATTCCATAGTGGTTCAATTTTGCATACTCTTTGTTGTTCAAAGCTCATAGTTAAGAAAACTCAGTAGCTCTTTAGAATCCATATATATCCCTATTATGTGGCAGATTACTAAAGTGACTTCAAAAGAAGGATTCCATGTGTGCTCTAATGGATTACATCTGGTCTTGCTCCTTAAGAATGAAAACTAGATTTTGTTTTAAGATGTTTCATCAGTGTGAGGCTTTCTGGGTATATACATATGTACATATGGATAGCTGAATTATATGTTACAGTAAAATTTTCAGAAACTTTAATAAAATGTAATTGCATATTGCAGAATATTAATTCTAATTCTGTCTCTTCAGATTTCTTGACCCATGAATTTCTCTTCTACTCCTTGTACTAGATCTGAAAGGAAAAAACAAATATCCTGTATTTCTTTCCAGAGAATTTCCTGAAGCTGTCTTTTTTTATTCCAGGGCCTTAAATAATATTTTTTTCTTCAAGCATCTCTTGTCGGTATACCGCTACTGCATAATTTTGTCATGCTTAATTTGTCCATAGTTGGGTATCCATATAATTTAGAAGTGAAAGAAATAATAGCTCTTCATATAAATTTGGATATAGATAATACTCTCTCTCTCTCTACTACACAAGTAGAAAGTGACGGTAATTTTCCAAAATTCACACAGCAAAGTCTACTTGCCCAACTTTTTTTTTTTTTGCCTAACTTCTTTTATTGTCTCCTAAAAGAGTTTAATAGCCAAGCTTCTCATATACCCTAAATGGAAAATGTAAATTAAATGTCCAGTTGACTTCCTCAGGCTATATGGTTACTGGAATTTTCATAGTCTTTTGTTATTTTACAAAATATAGTTTTTCTTAATAAAAATGATTCAATGGAAAAATTTTAGGTATGGGTATGATTTAAAAGATAGTATATGATTACCTGGCATACATGTAGAATGAGTATAAATAGTGCTACAAACTGTTTTTAACATTATTAATAAAGAAGGGCAGTGGTTATTTTTTTCACCTTAAAAAAACGTTTAAGCCAAAATTTATTCACTTGAAAGGCAGGAAGAGATGGAGATCTTCTATCAACTGTCAACAGTTTTTCACCTCCAGATAGAAATGTCTTCTCAGAATGCCCTGTTTGAGTTTATATGAATTCCCTTGTTTTTTCAGCTCTATTAAGAATTGGTCACCCTGTTCACATCAGAGTTGTCAAGTCCTGATGAAGATTCAGCGTTTTGTTTTGTTTTTCAGTTTTCGGTTTTTGAGTTTTTTTAAGTATTTAAAACTTTGAATATTCTTGTCCTTCTGTAATACTTATTCAAGTTTCTTAACATTTTTTAAAAGACTTATTTATTTTTATTAGAAAGGCAGAAAGACAGAGAGGAAGGTCACCTGTCCGTTGATTCACTCCCCAAGCGGCCTCAATGGCAGAAGCTGAGCCAATCTGAAGCCAGGAGTCTGGACCCTCTTCTGGGTCTCCCAAGAAGGTGCAGGGTCCCAAGGCTTTGGTCCATCCTCAACTGCTGTCCCAGGACACAAGCAGGGAGCTGGATTGGAAGCAGAGCCACAGGCAAGATGAGGACTTTAACCGCTACACTACCACAGTGGATCCAAGTTTCTTAACATTTTATCTGTATAGTTCATACTGTAATAGCATAGGTTTGTTACTTTTAAAGTTTTTTAGTTATTTAATACATATTTATTCTTTGGCCCTAACTAGATCATAGGCTCCTGGGAGGTAACAGCTTACATTTTAGCACATAGTAAAATGTTTGGTATACAGTAGATGCCTCATAAGTACCTTACAACACAGAAGTATTCTGCAGGCTGTTTTCTTATAAGGACAAGTAAGTTTTCTCTGGCACAAACTGTAATTTTTAAAGAACTACTATGTTACTCTTTAGTTATCAATCTTAATGTGATATATACCATGTATGTATAGATAGATACCCATCATCTTTAATTCTTCAGGGCTGAGATTTTAAAGTCAGCTGTTATTAATTGGGTCATCTTAAACAAAATGTCAAAGAACATAGCCCTTTTTATAATCTTGATGACTAAGCAACATACATCCTGAGTTTGTAGGATATTTGTTCTCACATAAAGAAGGTGAAACCTAAACCTGCAAACAGAAAATCAAGATGAAAATAATTACATAGACTCATTCGAGGCTCTTAGACCTAACCTCCAAAGCCTAATCTTCCGACAGTACTGAATGATGGAGTTGAAAACTCCCCACTGTTCCACTAGGAAGCCTGCATACTCTTCACTGTTAATGAAGTTGGTTTTTACTGTATAGTTCATGTCTTCAACAAGGTCCACATGTGTTGACTTGGAACCATGTAATTATTACCTTTTCTTTTTTTTTTTTTAAGTCCATTTTAACAACAGAGGGAGTTAAGTGCTTGCCAGAGTGCTATGACTAGGTCCTGGACCATTATCTTTCAGTGCCTGGTGCAATAGGCTGAAGTGCATACTGACAAGTACCATGTGCTGAGAGAGCTGTGGCCTAGAGTCCTTGCGAGTAATGCTGCTCCTTCTCAGAAAGCATTTTTTAAAGCACCTATCTGTACATGGTTCTATCCTAGGCACCGTACAAAACAAGTTAAACAGACATGGTCCCTGCCCCTTGGGAGTTTTCAGTCTAAGATGATGCTGATATGGACAGACATAAAGGATATTGAGACAACTGAACAAACACTGAACAAGAACATAAAGTACTAACATTATGCACAAGCAAAGGGGTAAGTGCATTTTGGGGTAGTATGTGAAGGAAGCCTCATGGGCCATGGACAGGGTGGGATAGAGAAACTAGTTAACCTCTGTTGAGTTAGGTTAATTTTCCCTGGGGAGTTAGCTGAGTTTTCACAGACTGAAGAAAAGGTCAGGACATTTGAGATAATGTGTATCAAAAAAATATGCAGCAAGGACTGAGTCTGGACCTATGTTGTTGAAGCCTCAGGAGCTTCAAGATCTGCAGTTCCAGACTGCTCTCAAGGTGGGGTTGTTTTTTCAGCTTAGAAGTTGGGTTTTTATCATTACCAATTCAATGCAAAGCAAAAGGCAAATGTAGCAACTGGATTGGTTTCTGCAAGCAGCCTAATTTGCTTGTTAAATATTTTATAAATTAATCTATAATTAATCTATAATCTGTATCTAACAATAAAAGCCTTAACAATTTATGCAGATGCTGTATTCTAAGGAATTTATTTGAGGTTGTGTGAGGAACTTGTATATGTTCATTACATCATTATTACTGTTAGATACTTTAGCACACTGATTTTAGGCTTTTAAGGATATCTTTCACTTGGGAATTAGGTCCTTATGTTTCTGGATAGTACTGTGAGCATTGCTAACAGGTATTTAACATGAAATATTGCGTACTTGCCCTTCAGTCCCTGATTTATTTAAATTCTGCAGCATGCTTTTAGTAGCCATGGATTCATAGGCTTGACTTTGATTCACAGCAGTAGGAGATTATATTTTTGGTGTCTGCCAAATAAAACTATTTATTATTCAGTAGACATCGACCTAGGAGTTTCAAATAAATTTCAGCTTGCTTTCTGATGTCATTCCAATCTGAAATGTGAAGTTCTGAATTTACTCATGATATTAGGGTATACATTTTCTCTCTAAAAAGCTCTCTTGGGCCTGGTGCGATAGCGTAGTAGTTGAAGTCCTCGCCTTCCAAGCACCGGGATCCCACATCGTTGCTGGTTCTAATCCCGGCAGCCCAGCTCCCTGCTTGTGGCCTGGGAAAGCAGTCAAGGATGGCCCAAAGCCTTGGGACCCTGCACCCATGTGGGAGACCCGGAAGAGCTCCTGGCTTCGGATTGGCTCAGCTCTAGCAGTTGTGGTCACTTGGGGAGTGAATCATCGGATGGAAGATCTTCCTCTCTGTCTCTCCTCCTCTGTATATCTACCTTTCCAATAAAAATAAATAAATCTTTAAAAAAAAAACTCCCTTGTGCCAAGAATTTACAGTAGACATCCATTTAATTGCAACCTTCCATAGTGTTCTTGAATTTATTGGATTTTCAAGACATAAAACTTCTTCAGTTAGAATCCATTGTGTAAATGCAATACTTTTCAAAACTTAATAACTCCTACTAAGGCATTAAAAATTCAGTAATGTCTTTTTTAAAATTTAAATTTTTAATGCCCTTACATAGTTAACTTGTGGTACAGATTTTTCATACTTTTTCCTCTCGCTAGAATTGAGTTTTTCCAAGAGTCACAGTCTTAGCTTTCCCCCACTTTCCAGAATGCTTTTTGCTGTAACACATTAAAAAGAATCCAGTTGATTTTTTTCTTGTGCTACAGAATTCATAGCCAATGATTTTGGAGAAAAACCGACACATGTTAGAACCTTCTTGAGATTTTCCCAGGAAAAAACAATTTAAAAATCTCTGCCGTTCATGATAAACAAAAATAGTAATGATGGGTTATTCTAATTAATGAGTTAGGTCTTCAGGCCCTGAGTGATAGCCTAGTGACTAAATCCTTTCTTATATCCAGGATCCCATATGGATGCCAGTTTGTATCCCTGCTGCTCCACTTCCCATCCAGCTCCCTGCTTGTGGTCTGGAAAAGCAGTGGAGGATGGCCCAAAGCCTTGGAACCCTGAACCTGTGTGGGAGACCTGGAAGAAGCACCTGGCTCCTGGCTTTGGATTGGCTCAGCTCCAGCCATTATGGCCACTTGGGGAGTGAACCAGTGGATAGATCTTTCTCTCTGTGTATCTGCCTTTCCAATTAAGTAAAATAAAAGAATAAAACAATATATTTAGATGTTCATATAAATATTAGCAATTACTGCTTCATTCCAGTAGTAATTAATTCCAAGTACTAGAAGCACCTTCCCAACAAAGAATTCAATTTAATAAATACTTGAGAGAGTCACAGGAACACAGACTTTTTCTATAAATAACCAGATGATGAATATCTTAAAAGACTTTGTTATGTGAACTTCTTCCAATACAACTTAATAAAAACAAGCATCTAGATGGATTTGGCTCACAGGGCATAGTTTTCCAATTTTTAGAAGTAGAAACAGAATTAATAAGTAAATTTGGGAGTGTGTTAGTGGTTAAAAAGGGAAGGGAAGTGGAAAGTAATGCAAACATTTGACTCAGCAGTTAAAACACTACATCCTAGGGCCCAGCGGCATAGCCTAGCGGCTAAAGTCCTTACCTTGAATGCGCCGGGATCCCATATGGGTGCGGTCACTTAGGGTGTGAATCATCGACGGAAGATCTTCCTCTCTGTCTCTTCTCCTCTCAGTATATCTGACTTTGTAATAAAAATAAATTTTTTTTTTAAAAAAAGATACTACATCCTACATCAGCATTCTTGGCTCTGATTCTGGCTTCCCCAGTGCACACCCCGTTTTTCTCCTGTGTCAGTGGAGGGTGAGGCAGCAGTGATGGCTCAAGTAGCCAAGTCCTTGCCATTCACCATGATTGACCTCTCAATTTTGTCCAGGCCATTTTGAGTATTTCAGTAGTGTGCCAGCAGATGGAGGTGTTCTCTGGCTCTCTGCCTCTCCTCTCCTCTCTCATTCTGATTCTCTGCTTCTTGAATTAACAAAACAAGAATTAAAAAAAAAAAAAAAAAGGAGAAGCCAGTAAGAGAAACTGAAAAATGAACAGTAAACAAGGGGAAAATTTAAAAATAATAATAATAAACCAGGAGATATTGATGTTGTACTTTGACATATACGGGGAAGGCAGGGGATTGTTTGTGTCAAGAGGTTGTTGATAAGCCATGGAGTTTGAAATTAGACTGTTGGCTTTCACTGTGTGGAGACTGTCAGTAACCTCAATTTGCAGTGTGTTGATGGAATAGATTCCAGAGTAAACTAAAGGAGGAAGATACAGGCAGGTCTTTCAAAAAAGTTATTGCAAGGGGAGCAGAGAAATGGAATAGAGAGGCAACCAGGATCCACAGAGAAGAAGCAATGTTAACACTTGATGAGAATAAATCTGTTCAAAGTAGGGAGGAGATATAGTAACATAGATAGAATTGCTAGAGCTGAGGCCTTGCATTGGTAAGGAGAAGGGATCTTTTGTACAGATTTGACTTCAAATGGATGGAATATGTAGTTGGATAGATGTGCTGGAAAGAATCTGTGCATGTTTTCTTATGTCTTTACTTTGTTTGCATAGATGACAGGGATGCATGCTCATATGGCCTTCCAATTAGGGTAGTGAGGACCAGGCACGGAGCAGGGTGGTTGGGCGAATGTTTGTTTTTCCCCTGTGTCAGTGGAGGGTGAAGAAGCCACTCCTTGCTGTCAGATCATACCAGTACCCGGGGAAGAGGGATGAGGGACAGTCGCCTGATGACACCCTAGAGATTCTGATATGGGTAATAGTGTACTGATACTGAGCGTGTCATTTGAGTGGTATTGATAGCTCTGAGGTGTTGGTTTTGTTGCACCAGGGTTGAGAAAATTTTTCCAAGATCCATTGGCTGACCAAATCCACCTTAGTGCAGCCACAGACCTGGGAACATCTTGCAAAGCTTGGCCAGGAGAATTGTCCAA
The DNA here is from genome assembly GCF_017591425.1 of Ochotona curzoniae. Classification (NCBI taxonomy): domain Eukaryota; kingdom Metazoa; phylum Chordata; class Mammalia; order Lagomorpha; family Ochotonidae; genus Ochotona; species Ochotona curzoniae. Next base: position 36,488 of record NW_024466807.1, read on the forward strand.
CCTCTTCTGTTTCCCATCCTCTGACAAGGCACTTGACGTTCCCTGCTGGCCTAGATGAGCTGGTTGTCATGTCCCCTTTGTGCACCTGGACATGCTGTCCACTGCATAGGCATCAGCAGCTGAGGAGGCCCAGTCTCAGTACATCTAATTCAAGGCTGGACTACATGTGGCCAGTGATTTTCCCTGTGGTCAGAGCCTGAGTTCAGTACTCTACTCAGAGAATCCCCCAAGAAACCTTGCCTGGGGTGATCTCAGACTTGACGCTTTTGGTTCAATCTGTGACCTGTAGCAGCCAGTGCACCTACCCGTGTATGCAAGCTGCCTGGTCAATTTCACCCTCAAACCCATATCTTGTGCTTCCCATTGTGAACTGTAGCCTAGTAGGGGAGTTTCCCATGTTCCCCTACCAGGCTGGCTCCTGGCCCCAGATGCCATACATGCCAGGGGGCAGTGACCCATCTTGGCATGGTCTGCCCTCAGTCTCAGCCTCTGCGTGTGCTGGCAAGTGCCACAGCTTGGCCCCACCTGGTCTTCTCCTAGCCTCCACTCCTATGAGTGTTGGGTGGATTCACTCTGGCTGGATCCATTACCAACCCCAGCTCTCCTCACAAACCCACAGAGGCAAGCCCACAAGTCCCCTACAGAATCTGCCCCCTAAACTGGTTCTCTTGCACTATGGTGGATGCTGTGCCCAGCCTGACATGGTCCACCCCCTGCTCCAACCCCTGTGGGCAGGTACTGTAGTACTGCTCCCATTCCAGTACCTTCTCCAAGCCATCTGCAGCACCCTGTCTGGGGGCCAGGATGGTATGTTCCAGCCTGGTGTTCCCTGCCTTCCCCACATATCTTTAAACATTAAAAATAAATAAATAAAAAGGCAACTATACTGGTATAGTTAACACAAATTTAGCATTAACCAGGCCCAGAATGCCCACCAGCTACTGGCTTTTTTCTCCCAGCAGTGTAACACTTCCTTGGGTACAAGGCAACCTAGGCAGTTGCCTGCAACTGAGGAGTCTTCGGTTTTCTCAGATGATTTTAATGGAGAATATTTCTAGGCTTTCCTTATTCATACTCACAGACCTTAACTTCTACTTCCAGCATTTGAGGGTTCTTTCATGATTGACTATGGTAACTTCTACTGTGCCTTCTGGGGGAGTTATGAAAATGAACCCAGCAAAACTGTGAATTTTGAGAATTGCACCCTTACATGAGATTAAATAAATATGCCTGTGGCATATCACTTGGTATCATGTAAACACTCAAGAAATGAAAACTTGTATTAAATGATAAGAGAGGCAACATGAACTCAGACTTGTTTCATTATTGATCCCAAAAGATACTTTTAGTTGCAAATGTTCTGTAGGATAGAACTTACAATATACTACATTTAAACCACAGGTCCTTCAACATCTCCTTTAATATTCCCTCTAGTTTATTATATAGTCTCCCTACACAGTGACAAGTGATATTTCTGCTTCAAGCCATCTTCAGGGAATCTTGATTGAGTCTCTGCAGAATACTTGTTTTTATACATGATTCATTATTTTATCATCAGATTGCCATGTTCTTTTTACAGTGGAAATAAGCTGTTTTGTATATAGTATTCTCTTTTAGAATAACTCAGAAAGTAGGTAATTCTTAAACATTCTAAGAAAATGTCTCACATAATCATATGTATAGACTCTTCAGAAGTTTACTGAAATATTTCATATTCTTTTGGTTTCGCAGTTCTTTGACTTCAAATTTTTATTTTTTTTTTGGCTGTTTGTTTGTTTTTATTTTTGATAAACGGAGCGTTTTCATTGCTTCACTGCTAGTTCACTCCCAGGATGACTATAACATGGGGAGCCAGGAACTCAATCTGGGTCTCTCACCTAAGTGGCAAAACCCAACCACTTAAGTTTTCACCACCACCTCCAAGCTCTGTATTGGCAGGAAGCTAGAACCAGGACCCAGAAGCAGGAGTTAAACCCAAGTTCCAGTGTGGGATATAGGCCCTGTGTTACATTCTCACTGCTACGCCAAATACCCACCCCTGATCTTGCAAAATTAAAAGGGGCTTTAATGGTAATTAGTAGAATCCCTTCAAATTTAGTTGTTCCAGAAGGAAATAATAGCCTAATTTCATAATTGGCACATACAAATTCTAGAGTGCCATAAAAACTGGTGTCATAAAATGAAGATTGCTAAGGAATAATATCCAACTAAATATAGCACATTGAAATAAATAAGATATTTACTTTGTAAGTAAGAAAATAGCCTTGATTATCTTTACATACTGTACAATGCATGAAGTCAGAGAAGTGATATTCCAATTACTGAGTACAGAATAATTTAATCATTGCTAGTAACTGCAAAGAGCTAAGGGAAATGGCCTTTTGATTCTACAATAGGTGGAACTGAGAGAACTATTTCCTTTATAAGCAGTAGCTATATTTGGGGATCTGACTTTTTATTCAATAACACAGATGAAAATTTGAAGAGGATATTTCTTTGAATTTAAGAAGTAATAATTAGGCTGTTCGTGCAAATGACAGAAATTCTAACCTGTTTAAATCTGGGTTCTTAGCAATTTTATAACAATTATTTCTAAAACATTAGAATATCCAACTTCATAAATGTATTTTAGGTTTTTAGAAAATATTGCCCAAGTCATTTCACCAACGATTGTATTGAACTTTGTTTTCTTTGTATTGTAGGTCCAGTTGTTTACGTCTTGGATCTTGCAGATAGACTGATCTCAAAAGCTTGTCCATTTGCTGCAGCGGGAATAATGGTTGGCTCTATCTATTGGACAGCTGTGACTTATGGAGCAGTGACAGTGATGCAGGTTCACTATTTTACTCTATTCAGTGATAACTACTGTGTAAAGATCTAAAATTCTTGTTAGGATATTTTAAAGTTATTTTGAATAACAACACTCTTGTAACGTGAAAGTAAGAAAACATAAACATCTAGCAAAACGTCTTCCTACTCCTGGGCTTCATTTGCCCCTCTCCTCCCTAGCTAGCCACTGTTTTTGTTTCCACATATATATGAATTGGCTAGCTAGGGAGGAAATATATATATTTCCACACTTCTTTTATATGTATTTGAGAGAAAAATAAACGCCTTTCTCTACATTTTTTACTAAAAGAAAGCTTATTTTAGCCACATCTCTTTATTTTTTCATGGTGAACCTTAGAAAACTTTTCATATATATTATTAAATAAAAATCTCTATGGTATTCTTACAAAATTACAGTTTAACTAATCTGTCTCTTATTGGTGACAGTTAGTTGCTTCCAGTCTTTTGTTATTTTAACAATGCCACCACCAGTGATGAATATCAGACTTAAATTTCAATACTTCACACCAGACCCTTTACTATTCTCTTTCTTCCTAAAGATTTCCTGTGGTCATCTCTGTTGTTTCATGTTCAGATCTTTCTCTGCTCTTTGAAATCCAGCCCTGCTGGATCATTCTCCTTAAGTAATCTCTTATGATTCCACACTCACCATTATTGAAATCAAAACTTTTTCTCTTCCATTTACAACCTAGACCTGTGCCCCATCATCATAATTTCTCTAAGTTTTGATTACTACTTGTTCTCCCATCTGCTCAGTTTACATCCTACAGTCTTGGGGCTCCCTTTGATACTTGCTATGTCCTAGCCCAACACTGGCCAAGTCCAAGTATTTTTATCATATTGATGGTGTCTTGAATCTGGGCTTCCTTTCCAGTCTTTAGCACCTGGCTTCTTGTCATTGTCTGCCATACCCAGGTGGATAAAGGATCCTCTTGGTTGCTATTCTTACTTCATTCTTTTCTGTCAATCCTTCTTCCCAAATGAATCATTCTAAAATAATTCCATCAACATCTTACTTTCCATCTTCCTATGTTATTCTATTATCTTAAGTATTGCTTTTTAAGAGCAGCAGAATGATTAAGTGTTTTGTAAGTAGCTCAGATTTGCCACACACTTGTATTTGCTTTTTAAAAATGTAAATTAGAACACAGCAGGTTGAGCCACCACAGGCTGTTACACCAACATCCCATTTGGATGCTGGTTTGTGTTCCAGCCACTCCATTTTTGCTCCAGCTCCCTGCTCATGGCTTCGGAAAAGCAGCAGCAAATAGCCCAGTGTGGAGGGCTCTGGCCCCCTTGTGGAAGACCGCAATGCTCCTGGTTCCTAACTTCAGCTCAGCCTGTCGGGGGGTTGAAGCAGCAGATGGAAGATCTTTCTATCTCTAATTTGGACTTTCAAATAAAGTTGATTAAAATGAAGATATCTATACATATGTGAGAGTGCACAGAAGAAAATGGGATAGAAGGAGTTACATCTAATATTCTAGACACTGCATTATAATATCTGTGCCAGGATCCATAGTGAGCAGCTTTTATAGTTGCTTTGCTGCATTGATAGTCATGGTGAGACAAAGTATTGTGAGATTTCTTCATAAAATATTGATGACACCAAAAGAGTAAGGAAACCATCACTAAGCTGAGTCCCAAGTATAAAACACTGATCATCAGTATAGTGAAAAAAGGTTAAAAACCACCTACTTTTTTAGATTCCATTTCCTTAGCCTGATTTAATATGTAGAGTACCACCACCATCCAACTTCAGTTCAGGCTTGCACTGTTTGTTTTAGTGCTTATTAGAAAAGTGACGGGGAATTACAGACCCATCTGGTCTGCTGGTGAGAATCAAGCAAGGAAAGACAAGGAAGAAAAATGTTTCCTTCCTATGTCTGTGGCAGGATGGTGCACCATTCCTTGCAGTCAGACTACACTGGTGCTAGGAGATGGAGCTATTCCATTGATGCTGCCTCAGGAATCCCTAAGGGATCCCAGGAAGGGAAAGAATGCCCTACGGCTGTTACTTGAGTGGCAGGTCGGTGAGACTGACAACTTTGAGCTTGTGACCCTAAGCTTGCTGCTTTCTTATTCCCAATTCAATCCTCACGAATGGGTCCCCATCACTAGTCAGAAGAGACCTTCCCTTCAGTGGCTACGGCCTTGTCCCCGGTGTCATTAAGATAACAAATTCCATCTGTCTTTACACAGGCTCTTCATTGTTCTCTCTGTATCAAATTGTAAGGCCTGTTGGTTGTCCATGCCTATTTCAGAATGTTCACAGACTTAGGTGCTTGCTGTAGAACTTGGCCTGAAATGTCATTCAGCTGCTTTTCTGTCCACTCTTTGAAGAGGCACTTCAGTTCTTCTGTTGACTTAAAAGAACTGGCTGTCTTTTGTGTGTATCTGGGTGTTTTTCGTCCTTGCATGGAAGTCAGCAACAGAGATGGCCCAGTCCTGCAGCTAAGGCCAGACTACATGTCTATGAGGTGTTCCCTGAGATCAGGCATCCTGTCCTTCTGAGGCATTCATACAATTCAGGGAGTGTGAAGAGAGACTCCACAAACAAGATTTTAAATTAGAAAAAGTGAAAGATAATTCAAACTTTGGGGCTTTTTGACTTAAGGATTTTATTATTTTAAAGAGTTAAAGAGAGGGAGAGACAGAGCATAATGGGATATGTTCCTATTTACAGTCTTCACTCCCCACATGGCTACAATGGCCAGGGCTGGGCCAGGCTGAAGCCTGGAGCCTGGAGCTTCATTCTGAGCCCAAGCACTTGACCTATCTTCCACTGCTTTTCCAGGTATATTAGCAGGGAGCTGGATTCGAAGTGGAGCAGCTGGCACTCAAAATGGTGTCCATATGGGATGCTGGTGTTGTGGGTGGCAACTTTTCCAGCTGTGACACAATGCTGACCCCAATTCAGAGTTTCAAGAAAAGTAAACCTAGGCTGGCCCCTGAAATAAATAATTTGGATTGATAAAATGGAAGTGGTGTGTAAGCAAGCAAAGTTACAAATAATGTGGCATCATTTAGCAATAATCTTCACATATACTGTCTGACTAGAAAACATCTTTGATCTTTTTAACCCATAACTGAGGAGGACTGGCTGTGACAACAGTTAATTGTAGTATGATTATGAAGTGTGTTAGTAAAATAACTTATACTGTCTAAGCAGATATGTTGGGGAATAAGCCCCACTGAATCCTGAGTAGTGTTTAGGATCTGCTTTTCAAAATTTGGCTCCTTCTTCACCTTTTCTTCTCTGAATGCTCTGGAAGTTGGATAAATTAGATCCAGGAATCAGATCACTATTCTTTTCCCATTTGCCTTCATCCTCTCCATGAGCCAGCTCAAGCTCACCTGTTGGGGCGGAGCAGTGGAGGGAGCATGTTTGAATCTGACCTTCTGATTGAATCTCTATTGTGATTACACATGACAGTCATCTTCCCCACCCCCACCCAGGACCTGGCTGGACATCTTTTAAGTATTGATGCATTTAATCTTCATTACAAATTTTGTGGAATAAATTTTATTACTTACTCCTGTGCCATACAACAAGGAAGAAGCATTACAATTCCTGTGTTAATCTAGGGCTCCTTAACTGAAGCCTGGTCTGGAGGCAGATGGAACATTTAATCCTGGAACAGTGGGACTTAAATATTCAGCCTAGTTCCCGTTCTTGTCTCTAAAGTGAAGACAACCCACTCTTAATTATAGTGTTTAAGTATCCTTAATTCTGAATGGGAAAACTTGTTGGTTCATCACTATTCCATGAAAGTAGGGTTCTGGGGTGGGCATTTGGCACAGTAATTCAGACTCCACTTGGAACACTTGATGCATAGGTTCAAATTCCAACTCCATCTTCATTCTAACTTCCTGCTAATCTGTACAGAGAGGCAGCAGGTAAGGTTCAAGTACATGGACCTCTAATGCTCTCATAGGGCACACAGATCAAGTCACAGGCTCCTGGCTTCAGCCTGGGAAAACCCTGACTATTACAGGTATTTAGGGAGTGAGCCAACAGATCTCTGTCTCCCTTTGCAATAAATTAAAAAAAGAAAAAGTCAGAGTCAGTGCATTGACACACACATAGGCTAATGCCTGCAACACTGACATCCCATATGAGCACTGTTTCAAGTCCCACCTGCTCCACATCCCATCCCTCCCCCTCCTAATGCCCCCGGGGAAAGCAGTGGAACAGGACCCAGGTCCGTAGGAGGGATCTGAAGAAGCTCCTGTCTTAGCCCAGGATTTATTTATTCCAAAGGCATAGTTGGGGTTAGGGAGAACAGGAAGACTGAGCTCTTCATCTGGTGGTTCACTCCCCAAATGTCTGCCCCAGTCAGAGCTGGACCAGTCTAAAACTAGGACTCAGATGGCACCATAACCCATCCCACTACAATGCCAGCTTAGCTAATTTTGAAAAAAAAAAAGAGAGTTCCAAATAAGTAGTATTTTACAGTTAATTAAATTTTAGCCTTTCAGCATCAACAAACTGCAACCTATGTGAATATGAAGATCCAGCTTTTAGTTCTTCAGTAAGGCTGGGCATTGGGGAGTGGGACAAGCATATTGCTGTAAGCCTATTAGACATCATGGATAGTAAGATCTTCAAGAAGCTTTTCTGTATTTTGTAAATCTTACCCCAGAATTGAAGTTTTTAAGATTAATTTATTTTTATTGGAAAGGCAGCTCTACAGAGAGGAGAGACGGGTCTGCTAGTTCACTCCCCAATGGCCATAACAGCCAGAGCTGAGCTGATCCGAAGCCAGGAGCCAAGAGCTTCTTCCAGGTCTCCCATATGGGAGCAAGGTCCCAAGGCTTTGGGCCACCCTCCACTGTTTCCCAGGTCACAAGCAGGGAGCTGGAAGGGAAGTGGAACGGCCGGGATATGAACCAGCTCCCATATGGGATCCTGTCATTTACAAGGTAGAGGATTAGCCAATTAAACCATCCTACCAGGCCCCCAGAATTGAAGTTTTAAAATAATTTGGTTTTGAAGCATGAAACCTGGCTGTTCCTGATAATACTGGGGGCTCACTGACTTTGTGTAGACCATCATTACGGCTGACCCATTATTGTCTGCACTTTATTTCAGGGGTACAGGGCCCCATCTTCGCTCATCCTTTATCCTATTCCCTTTAATTTCCTCTGGGTTACAAGGTTCTCACTACCGTGATGCACAAATTTCCCCTTGCCATAGTCCATACCTATTCACACTGCTTTATATTTCTAGATCAAAAAAGGAGAGATTTTCTTCCAAGTGCCTGAAATTTAATTGATACTGCTGTGAGAAAATTTAATCACATTTAGTTGTAATTTTAAAGTAGTCATTATGTGGAAAATAAAAATACAAAAATGGAATGTCCCATAAGAGCATTATGGATAAAACAGTCCCTAAGCTATAATCCACTTTTGCCAAATTGTGGAATTAGAGCTCTTGAAATATTATGATATAGGCCTTTTCACTTTAGGGCAACTTAGAATAATCACCTTCTATATGCAAGATGTGAAGGTGTTCATTTCTGTGAGGAGACATGGGAGATATCATATCCAGTGCCATCACTTTTGACCCTAATAAGAGGCTAGCCTCCCCTTTAACATTGTGTCTTGGTTAGATAAGTTCTCTGTGCTGTGTAGGCCTAGACTGTATTTGACTGAAGCTTTACCCTTTCCGAACATATTCACCTGGGTCAAATCTGATTCCGAGGATTTCAATCTGCCCTGACCATTCTCAGCATGACCTTATTTTACATCCCCTTGTTGTTCACCTTAAAAACCATCAGATGTAATGGCTGACACAAAGGGCACCTTACTTCTGGAGAAATCCCATTTATATTTCATGAGCTTATTTCCCTGAATTTGTGTCAGCTCTGGGTGCTTGTAATCTTCCCTCTCCTCTTTTCTGCTTCTCTCCTCTTTCAAGAGACAGGCAAGATCTTTTTTAATATCCCTTTTTCCTCACTCCTCAAGTGTGATCAGAACTATAGCATACTATAAGTATTTCCAAATCAAATTGCCACCTCGTTGTACAATACCTGAGTGAGCAGGGAGCCCAAGACTCACTCTCCTTCCCCTGTTAAAAGTAATGAGAATGACTCCTCCGAGAAACAGCCTTAATTTGCAAGCATTGAGACTTTGCACTGAAGGGAACTATCGTTCAAGATCTTTGAAAGGATTTCAGGAAAATTCACCAGAAATAAGAAACTCTCCTGAGGAATGGAGATGCTGAGAGAAATGTAAGGCTGAGACCAAGCAGGAAGTGAAAAGGATTTTGAGAGGATGTGTAGAATTTCAATTGTAAGTTTTGTCCTTCTTGCCCTCTGGGGTCTAAAACAATTAAGAAATAACCCCAAGTCCCAGATAGAGGTGGGAAGGGATTGTATTAGCTTTATTATCTCATAGATAAGATACCCACAGTTCCACTGGAAAATGCCTGGGTTCTGTGGGGAAAACTGGACTTGCTACTATGATCTCCCAAATCTCCACCTTAAAAACCTACCTTAAACAGATTAGGTCTGTGAAGCACACACTTTGCCAGCCAGAACCCTAACACCCTAAGCAATCAAGCAGAGAGCCAAAGGTGAGTGATCTGGAAGTCCTGGTCTTGCAGGCCACTCCTGCCCCTTCCCCGACTGTGCTTGCCTGCTAAACAGAACAAGACTATAGATACTTCTTTGGAAGACAGAGTCCCTAGTGTTTTATCCTCTGATTAGCCCAGTCTGAGCAAATCAAATGAGAGGAACTAGAGTGCTTCCCCTTCCATTTCATTAGTATATTCAATTATCAGCCACTTTAAAAACTTTATTCCAGTATAACATGAAATAGCTTCAAGACTGGCTTTTCCTTGAAAGACATTTTAAGCTTTTAATTTCTGTATTTTTTCAAAATTAAGTATCTTCTATAAAATGAATTAAGCTTCAACATTCCATGTTTTATTAGATTATGGAAGTGATTCTAGCCGTCCTCTGTTTCATAGGTTGTAGGCCATAAAGAAGGTCTGGATGTTATGGAGAGAGCTGATCCTTTATTCCTTTTGATCGGACTTCCTACTATTCCTGTCATGCTGATATTAGGCAAGATGATTCGCTGGGAGGACTACGTGCTTAGACTATGGCGTAAATACTCAAATAAACTACAGATTTTGAACAGTATATTTCCAGGTAAGGCCATGAATTGTGTTGGGTTTTGCTTTGTTTTGTTTGGTAAAGGCAGATATACAGAGAGGAGCAGAGAAAGAGAGGAAGATCTTCCGTCTGATGATTCACTCCCCAAGTGGCCAGAACTGTCAGAGCTGAGCCATACCAAAGCCAGGAGCCTCTTCCTGGTCTCCCATACGGGTGCAGGGTCCCAATGCTTTGGGTCATCCTCGACTGCTTTCTAAGACCACAAGCAGGGAGCTGGATGGGAAGCGTGTCTGGATTAGAACCAGCGCCCATATGGGATCCCGGCGCATGCAAGGCTAGGACTTTAGCCACCAGGCTACTGCGCTGGGCCCTGTGAATTTGTGTTTATAAAGTACATGTCAAATTGATCTTGTTTTCAAACTATAACATGATTTTAGAAATTTTCTGAGGATATTTTAGCTATTCTGATTTATTAGCACTAAAACTGCACTGCTTTCCTCTAGGTATTGGCTGTCCTGTTCCTCGAATTCCAGCTGAGGCCAATCCTCTAGCAGATCATGTCTCTGCTACCCGAATTTTGTGTGGAGCTCTTGTCTTTCCTACTATTGCAACAATAGTTGGTAAACTGATGTTCAGTAGTGTTAACTCTAATTTACAAAGGACAATCTTGGTAAGATGGCTTCAGTGTTATTTATTTCCAGTGACATAAAAGGAGAATAAACTGTTGGTTTTATAAGGTGGGGGGACTGTATTAAGTAGTTGATCTCTGACTCCTTTGCCTTACACCTTGGTTGGATTCTGTCATCAGATAGCTTTCAAGGAAATAAGAAAAGAGAACTCACTGTGGCAGTTCTGGCCTTTCCGAACAATGCTGTGGGCATTTTCTCTCCTGTGATGTACACGACTCAGCCCACACGTTCCTCTTGCCAGCTGGTTTACTGTGATGCGTATCTACTCGTAGGGTCAGACCGCCTGGTTTAAGTCCTAACTCAGAAGCTGCCTTGGTGTGAAACCCAAATCAAACTTCGTGACTTCTCTGTGCCCTTAGAATGGAGACAATGCTATACTTCCAGATAACTGGGAGGATTAAATGAGACCTGGACCCACAGGTGGTTTTGCTGCCAATATTCCTACTGCCGCTGCCCTTTCCTGGGAATCTGTAATAGTGCTGGCGTTCTCCTTTCTGTAGCAGAGTGGAAGATGACTCAGATAGGATCACAGGAAGCCCTTCTCCACCATTACATGCAGTCATTGATTTCTCTCCCTGTCTCACCCCATGATAGAAAAGGGAACTTTTTCATTTGCAGTTATCTGAATTAATTCAGCAGCAATGCCCATGTCTTTTGTGATCTGAGTAAATTTTATTATGTATCTCTAAACATATATCCTTAAAAACTAATTTTCCTTTTTATTCCAGGGTGGAATTGCTTTTGTTGCCATAAAAGGAGCATTTAAGGTTTATTTCAAACAGCAGCAATATTTACGTCAGGCACACCGTAAAATTCTAAATTATCCAGAGCAAGAAGAAGCATAAACTGTGACTTCTAGCTGTTCTGCATCTTCGCATCCTTACAAGTCTGATGTGTTGTTTTGATTCCATCATTACTGCGCTAGTGGAGACTTGTGATAAGCTGTTGCTCCTATATTTTTCAGGAATGTAATAAAGCATCTAGGGCAGGGGAATCCTCTCAGTACTCGCAAAACCTGAGGACGTGACTTGGTTTGTTTGGTATGTACTTCTGTGGCAGTCACCTGAACCATTATCTTAGCATGGGAAGCCTGAGTTTTCTTCAGATTTGCTCCAAACAAAAGTGTAAAGCTCGTATTGTACAAATATTAAAGAATGCACATGCTGTTTTATTCAGATGCCTCTTTTGTACATGTTCATGTTCAGTGTTTTCTTAGAGTCAGCAAGTCAATGAAGGTACTATAAGGATTTTTCTCACTGGCATAATTTGATTACCTGCTAATTAGGAACATATGTTAATATGAGGAAATGTAAATTTAGTTATAAATAACAAAGAATGTATGTAAACACTTAAATAACCGCCTGAACAAATGAGTTTCCTGTGTTTTCCTTAATCCATGAGATGTACTCCAAACATATGTAAGGTAAACATTTACAGGGCTTCCAGATCTCTTTTTCACTATTAAATTTTATTTATATACTATTGATATCTCATAGCTTAGAATGTAACTTTGACTCGTGTGGTCTGGATTACTGTATGTGTGCGTAAGAACGAGTGATCATGTCCTTCCACCTCTCAAGTAAGGTTTTTAAAATCAATATTTCTAAAAATTAGAGCTACCAGTTTATAGTTTGAGCAGAACGATTTGCAAAAAAGAAACCAATAAAGTTATTTTACCTCCTCTTTCCTGGATTTGGTTCTTCAGACGTCTGTTGATCACCTCCTTTTTGCCCGGGCACTGTGGGCAGTGCTGCGGGGCACAGTGGTGAACAGGACAGGGTTGAGCCAGCTTACATGTAGCCTGACCGAGCTTCAGCAGCAAGTAAGCATGGTGAAGCATTGAGCTAGTTGTTTTCATTTGGTAAGAAGGTAATTATGAAAATGAGTCTTAATAATGAAATCAGTATTTCCTTCAGTTTTTTTATAGGAAACCATTACTAATGTGTTTTTGATTTTAATTGCTTGTTACCAACTGGGCTACCACCAATAAATAATCGCCTCTTAATTAGCAATATATATATATATATGTTCATTTTCCAAAGGCATTTACTTATTTTATACCATTTTAATGTTCAGTGATCTGAATGGTCTTTCAGGTATTTTTTAAAATAAATTTTTTAAAAGACAGTTCCAAAAATCATATTTTCTTATTCACAGTATCTAATGCATGACAGTAGTGCCCATTTCCCTTACTAATAAGTGGCCACTTCTCATTAAGAGAGTGACAGGTATGTAGATTGAGCTATGTTCATCAAGACTGGTATTACTCTGTAGTACAAATGTCTTGAGTTTGAGTTCTAGAATATTTATGTGAGTGGTTGTTGAACATTCAAAGTTATATATAATTCCTTGGGGAGGAAACAGTTGACTGACAACCTTATTAAAAACAGAATTCTGAGAAGGAAATATAAAACTCTATGATTATGTGTAAGAATATGATATATAACTTAATTATAAAAAGATTGGCTTTCAGTTTGAATGTGCAATGTGTGTGTAGACATTCTCTGCATAATTTTGTCAGAAAACAGCTTTTAGGCACTTTAGTAAAGTTATACAAGCACAAAATTCCCAATTTACTACTTTGTTGCTCAAGATGGGGAATAGGAGTTTGGTTTATTGTTATCACAGCTCGCGAGGCCTCAGAGAACCAACTATCCGTTGTAGGCAGGAAATAGGGGTTTCTCAGGCCCTGGGCAGTGGACTCAGAGTAACCTCTAGCCTGGTAACTGAAGACTGAATCTCAAGGCCTCACATGCCAGGACAGCCTTTCCAGGAAAGGGGAAAGAACGGGTAGGCCTGAAGTGGGATGGATCTGCATTCAGCTCTTAACCCAGCTTTTCATTTATGACCTTGGCCAGGTAACTTTGAGCTACGGTTGCCCCCATCTCTGAAATGCAACAGTACTTCTTATCTCAGAAGACTACTAAACTCTATGATTAAATCAAAGGAAGGAGATATTCTGCGCTCCAAGTAGCCCTTGAAGAGCAGTAGTTGTTTCTTAATTGCTAAACAGTCTGTTTGGACTCTTGGAAAAAACAATAAAGAAGTGAAAGGTATTAGGGGACAAATTAAAGCAATCATGAAGACTTCTAGGATAGAAAAGTCTATTGTGTTTCCTGGCTTATTTTCGTGTTGCTTTACTATGTTATTTCTGGAAACAGTTTTATAAATTTCAATGGCAACTATATTCCTTTGCAGAAATTAACTTACCTCTATTCAAAGTGCTGAAACTATTGTTCATCGTTACATGATTATCAAATTGCTGTGACAAATATATAATTAAACTTAGTGACTTAGTCACTGCCTTGCTACTTCTGCCAGATCTTTTTTAATGTCTTGTTTTTAATATAGCAGATTATCAATTCTAGCTGGATTGTTAGGTTAAGTAAAGAATTCTTATGTTCTCTGGGGATATTCTGTTGTTCAAATCCCAAAATGCTATTCTGTGCTTACATAACTTTTTAACCTAGTTACCAAAGACAGAATTTTATGTAAAGATAATCAATTTTTTTAAAAGTCTTGTAGAGGATTTTGTCTTAATTGTATAGCAGGCTAAGTCTAGAATCCAAGTATATCCTACATATACCCACCTACTCACCCCTCAGAGCTTCTTGCACTGAATTTGATTAGGATGGGCATATGGAGATCAGTAAGTGATTACAAGCCATTTTATCTTAAAGTATACGTGAATGGGCTCAAATATATTGTGGCATAGCAGGTAAAGCTGCTACCTGCAATGCCATCATCCCATTTGGGCACGATTTCATGTCCCTGTTGCCCCAATTGCTGCCTACTAATGGCCTGGGAAAAGCAGCAGATGGCAACCCAGGTGTCTGTGCCCTTGCTATCCACATGGGCATCCCAGATGAGGCTCCTGGGTTCAGCCAGGTCAGCACTGGACATTGCTGTTTTTTGGAGAGTGAACCAGCAGACAGAAAATCTTGGTCTCCCTCCCTCTCTAACTCTTTAGCATCTCGACTGCTAGGTCAAACACCCTGGATATCATATTAGTGATACAGTCACAAGCCTAACATTCCTAAAGCAGGAATTATTTTAACTTTTCATCTCTGGTTTTGAATTGCTTAATGTTTTTTAGCAAAGCAGATTTGCAAAGTAATTTCAATGCCCAGAGAAAATGAAATCAGCGTATCGAAGAGAAACCTGCATTTCCATGTTCACTGCAGTACTACCGACAATAGCTAAGATGTGGAGTCTATCAAGGAATATCTTAAATGCATGGGATGTTAAGTGACCATGAGGAAAATCCTGTCATCTACTGCAAAATCACAACTGGAGGTGTTAAGTGAGACAAGGCAGAGACAAATACTACATGTTCTTACATGGAAGTTAAAAAGTCTATCAGGACTTAAGAGCAGTCATTATTTAAGGCTAAGAAGGGACAGAGGAATGATGGAGGTTGGTTAACGGGAACCAAAACAGTTACATGGCCGTGCTCTGATGAGTGTGTTAAGCCCCTGTCTGCTGCACTGGTATCCCAAATGGGCACCGGATTGAGTCCCTAGTACTCGTAATGTAGCTTCCTGCCAACATGCCTGGGAAAGCAGCAGAGAATGGCCCCTCTACTCATGTGGGAGACCTATAAGAAGTTCCTGGCTCCCAGCTTCAGTCTAGTCCAGCTGAAGCCATCATGGCCATTTGAGGAGTAAGATCAGAGGATGGAAGAAGTCTGTCTCTGCCTCTCCAAGTCCATCTTTCAAAAAAATCTTTGGGAAAAAAAAAACAAAAACAGTTAAAAAGATGTATTCTAATGCTCTACAGTTTGATGGGTGACTATAAATCCAGGGATGTATTATATTCTGTAGGAAGAACTGGAAGAGGTGCTGGTAGGCTCCAAACAAAAAAATAGAAATGCAAATTGCCTAATGTGATCCAATAACACTATATGTATTGAAAAAGCAGGAGTAGCCATTCTAATGTCAGATGAAATGGACTTTAACATAAAAACTGGTATGCAGGTATGGTTCAACATCTATAAGTCAACAAATGTGATATGTTAACAAATTGACAAATAAAAAAACATATGATTACTTCAGTAGATAAAGAGAAAGCATTCGATAAAATGTCCTTTCATGATAGAAACCTTAACAAATTGGGAATAGAAGGAACACTGTCAACACAGGCAATATTTAACAAACCTATAACCAGCATTATATTGAATGGGGAAAATTAGAAGCATTTCAACCAAGATTTGGAACCAGACAAGGGTGTCCACTTTGACCACTGCTATTCAATATTGTTCTGGGACCATGTATTTTCACAGAGCAATTTACAAGCATTACACTATAAAAGTCATGAAAACTGAGTACCCTTATGCTTATTTTACAAAAGAGGAACTGCATGCTCAGTGGGCTGACAAATTTACAAGATCAACACACCAGTCAGCAGTGGCCTCAGTTCAGAACCCCAAGTCTGTCCGGGAGTCTCTGACATGAGTAGGTTTCACCCATGATGCTCATTCATCCTGCATCCTTTGCTAAGGATTAACTCCAGGCTGGATGCTGTGCTCAGTGGCTGGGATGCACAGAAGGATCCATTCCCAAACAGTGGACAGTTTCTTGAGTTCCAGCTGGAAGTTGTCTTCTTTTCTTTAGGCTACTACACATGTTGCCCAAAGTGTCATTTGGGGGATGAACTCCTTAACTTGACTTGTTTGCCAGGCTCTGCTACAGGATTCCCAAGTTCTGCACATACTGGGGCCCAGAGGCAGAGTGGTCTGTACTCTACCCTCTGCCCCAGGTGTCTGGCTCCCTCTGTACCCCTGACAAAGCTGACTAACCCAACAGGCAGTAATTACTGTTTCAAAATCTGCAGGACTGTAGCTTTTTTAATGTAGCTTTTCACTTTGCCAACTTAGAAATAATCTAGGAAATCCTCAAATACCATGACTTTATACAACACCACATATTCAATATATCCTTTCCGTAAAAATACGCCAATCCAGAACCAGGAGCTTCTTCCAGGTCTCCCACATGGGTGCAGGGTGCCAAGGCTTTGGGCCATCCTCAACTGTTTTTCCAGGCCACCCAACATGAACCTGGGTGGGAAGTGAAGCAGCCGGGAGACAAACCAGCACCTGTATAGGATCCCAGTGCTTACAAGGTGAGAATCTGAGCCTTTGAGCTATTGTGTCATGCCATACCCTGTATTTGGTTACTTTCATTTGATTTGAAAGGCAGAGACAGATATATACAAAAACAGATTAAGATCTTTCATCTAAGGACTCACATCCCACATACCTACAACATCCAGGGTTGGACCAGGCTGAAGCCAGGGGCTTGGACTCCCCAGACCTCGTCCTCAGAAATGACAGCCGTGAAGTGTGAAGAA
>NW_024466808.1:0-47488 GCF_017591425.1 Ochotona curzoniae
CATACTACACTGTATCCTCACATCTGGATAAGATAGTCTCTAGTATACAGTTATTCTGCATCCCTTTAAATGAAAATCCACAAAACAAAATCAGCAAGTAGAATAGAAATTTATAACATTGTGAAGTGAAATATCATGCTACTTAAGATTTTTGTAAAGGTACTTGTTTCTAGAAGCAGTGTGCTAGTTTACGCTTTTCTTTGTGGTATATGTAAGTAGTTCACTTGAGAAACTCTTTACCTGACTTATATGATTGACAGCGATAGTGGTCTGATTGTTGCTGAGTTACTGTGGGAGAACACGGTGATCTGTCCTGTGGTGAGGGCAAGGTGATCTGTCCTGTGGTGAGTACAGGGTGATCTGTCCCGTGGTGAGGGCAGGGTGATCTGTCCCGTGGTGAGGGCAGGGTGATCTGTCCCCGTGGTGAGGGCAGGGTGATCTGTCCCCGTGGTGAGGGCAGGGTGATCTGTCCCGTGGTGAGGGCAGGGTGATCTGTCCCGTGGTGAGGGCAGGGTGATCTGTCCTGTGGTGAGGGCCGGGTGATCTGTCCCCGTGGTGAGGGCAGGGTGATCTGTCCTTGTGGTGAGTGCAGGGTGATCTGTCCCTGTGGTGAGGGCCAGGTGATCTGTCCCGTGGTGAGGGCAGGGTGATCTGTCCCGTGGTGAGGGCAGGGTGATCTGTCCTCGTGGTGAGGGAAGGGTGATCTGTCCCCGTGGTGAGGGCAGGGTGATCTGTCCTGTGGTGAGGGCAGGGTGATCTGTCTTGTCGTGAGGGCAGGGTGATCTGTCCTGTGGTGAGGGCAGGGTGATCTGTCCCCATGATGAGGGCAGGGTGATCTGTCCCGTGGTGAGGGCAGGGTGATCTGTCCTCGTGGTGAGGGCCGGGTGATCTGTCCCTGTGGTGAGGGCAGGGTGATCTGTCCCCATGATGAGGGCAGGGTGATCTGTCCCGTGGTGAGGGCAGGGTGATCTGTCCTGTGGTGAGGGCCGGGTGATCTGTCCCTGTGGTGAGAGCAGGGTGATCTGTCCTTGTGGTGAGGGCAGGGTGATCTGTCCCCATGGTGAGGGCAGGGTGATCTGTCCCCATGGTGAGGGCAGGGTGATCTGTCCCCGTGGTGAGGGCCAGGTGATCTGTTTGATGGCAGGATGATCTGTTGCTTGTGGTCTCTGTGAGCAGCTCTGTGGTCCTGACCTCCTTCACTGGACAGTTTAAAGGTAGGTAACATGCTTCAATGAAGCTTTTACATTTTAAGGACATCAAATTGCCATTTATTGCAATGCCCCCCATGTAGTTATTTGTTTTCTAATGTTGTTTGTGCCTTTGGGGGAGGGGTAGATTTTTTGTATTTTTATTTGAAAGGCAGGGTTCCGAGAGAGAAGACAATACAAAGAGATAAATCTTCCATTTGCTTATTCATTCCCCAAGTGGCTGGAGCTGGGTTCTTCCAAAATCAGGGGTCAAGAGCCTCATCGGGGTTACAGCATGGGTGCAGGGACCGAAGGACCCGAGCCATCCTCTGCTGCTTTCCTAGGCTATTAGTAGGGGCCTGAATCAGATGTTGAGGAGCCAGGACTAGAACCAGCACCCATATGGGATGCTGGTATTGTAGGTAGAGGCTTAGCCTGCTACTCCATGGCACTGGCCTCTGGTTTTTTTATTTCACATAGAAGTTTAGTATTTTTGTATGCAAATGAATTATAATATATTTATTTGAAAGCCAAAGTGGCAGAGCGAGAGGTAGGAATCTTACATCTGGTAATTTACACGCACATACCCCACTCTCAAATGCCTTCAGTGCAGAGGACTAAGCCAGGCCATAGCTGGAAACCATAGAAACCAGGAACTGGTCTTCCATGTGCGTACAAGGGTTTAAGCATTTGTCACCCTCTGCTTTTCCTAGAAGCAGTAGTGTTCCAGCACAAAACATGGCGGCAACCTTGTGGTCTCACACGACTGTGGACCACTCTAGCTTACAAAGCAAGATTTATTTAGGAAAGGGAGAGGGAGGGCTCCTGCAACAGTAATGGGATGGGGATCCAAGAAAAGAAAAACCCAATGGAAATGGTTTCTTTTATGCACCATCTCAGGGCAGTTGCCCAAAGGGCAAAAAAGAGAAAGAAAAAGACTGAATTACAGTGGGCAGCAATGTAGCACCCTGTCCCGAAGCAAAGGACACTGGGAGGGTGGGAGTGCTGGCTTCCTGCTCCCATTCTGCTTACACTGAGAGAGGAACTGACATGTTCCTCTTCTCCTTTGGTTCTCCCTCAAGAGGAGAACATGCTCTTGGAAGGGTAAAAAAAAATGGGGAGAAGCACTTTAGATGTTAAAAGGTAACTTTACCAGGGACCAGAGACCCTCACTGCCTACTAGCCTGTCTGACTCCTCACAATAGCAGGGGGCTGGATTGTAAGTGGAGCAGCCAGACTTTGAACTGGCACTCCAAGATGGCGTATGGGCTGCTTGCCTCACATGGGTCAGCTCTGGTCACTCTGCCTCAGTGCCAGGCCGCAGCCCTCTGTTGAACTGCTGCCATGGGCGTCCTGCTCTTGGGGTCCTGTTAGGAACTGGTGGTGCCGTGCTGCAGTGGAGAGAAACACAAGTGGTGAGTGTGAGCTCCTGAGTAGTTTTTTTTCTCATGGTCAACTAACTTGGGGAAAGTCGTTCTTGGAATGTTAAGAGTCCTCACCACCGCCCCCTCCTCCTCCACAAACTCTGCCTTGAGCATCTGGGTGGAACAGCTTGCCGGGGACAGTGCTCCGGTGCTGGAGGAGGTGCATTTCCGTGGGCTCTGGGGAGCGTGACAGCAGATCCGCCTCTGATGGTTTTGGTGAAGACAGCGTGGCTGAGTGCGGACCCACAAGGCCTCGGGCATTGTGGGATGATGCGTTCTGCGCCTTGGCCTGCTCAGCGACTGCCTGTGCCCCTGCTGTCCTCTCTGGGGTGGGCGCACCCTGACTGCCCTTTCTCCTGCTTTTCCCATTCTGGGGAGCGTCCTTTCCTGCAGGTGGATCTTTTGTGTGCTGAAACCTGGTGACTGACTTGGTCGAAAGCTGGGTTCCCTTGTCTGTATCTACCCACCATGAAGATTTATAAGGAAGGTGCGCTGGGGCTTGCTGTGCTGCGGGTGCACAGTAGGACTTCAGCTGGGACTTGTGGAAGGGAAATCAGCCATTTTTCTGCTGTTTCTGCTTGTGACTTTGTGTGGAAAAAAATAAAGTCACTTTATCTTTGCCACTGGGAATTCCCGGATGGTCCTCAGGTTTCTGCGGGTGCTCGGATTGTGCAGAGGGGGAGGGTATCTGTTACACAACTTTCAGATGCACTTAGGTTCTTATTCGCAGCTCATTTCCCGCAGTCATCCTCTTTTCAGGGTGAGCTTTTCGGCATAAGCAAAATACCAGATGCAGCGAGGTACCTAGGAGTTTTTTATTCCACCAAGGTAGGAACGGGAGCCGGGTGTGTAGGGTGGAGAGGACAAGAACAGGAAGGAAAACGTCTCCTGCCATGGCGGCAGAGTGGGGGTACAGGGGAAAGGGAAGGGGACAAAATGGAGGAGGACCGGCAGAGCCGGGCTGGCTAGCCTCAGCAGGAGCAGGGGAAGAGTGCGAGTGAGGGCGGGCGTGAGGGATTGGTGGATGGGATTGCAGGTGGATTTACGAGATTCCTGCTGATTGGTGGGCAAGTGGAACTGCGCGAAATCTGCCAGCTGTGAGAAGGAGGAGCAGATATTTAAAATCTTAGAGTCCAAGAAGGCGGGGCTGCCCCGTTCTCGAGCCACTCCTCACAATCTCTCCATAGGGACGACTACCCTTGTTCCCTTGAACTTAGCAGGGAACTGGGTTGGAAGGGGAGCAGCTGGACTTGAACGGACACTTACATGGCATGCTGGTGTCTCAGGCTAAACCTGCTGTCTTAACGACGCTGGTGCTCATGTTTCTCATCTGGAAGAATTTTACAATTAAGTGCATTCCAAATGAACAGCCTCAAAAATGTTAGTGATTTCCTAAGTTCAAATGCTTGAATGTGAAATTACCTCTGCTTTGGTTTCTCAACACGTGTATGATGATAAAGGTAGGAAAAAAACATTGTCTACTTTAGAAAATTACTGTTGATCATTGTCTCTTTCCTTATCTTGTTTATTTGGAAGGCAAAGAGAGACCAAGGCCTCCCATCTGCTGGTTCACTCCCCAAAGGCCTGTACCTGCCGATGCCGGGCCAGGCCAAAGCCAGGAGCTGGGTACTCAGTCTGGCAGTGACCCAGTGATTTGGGCCATCACCAGATTTATTTTTATTGGAAAGTCAGATATACAGAGAGGAGGAGAGACAGAGAGGAAGATCTTCCATCCAATGATTCACTCCCCAAGTGACTGCAATGACAGGAGGAGCTACGCCAATCTGAAGCCAGGAACCAGGAATCTCTTCCAGGTCTGCCATGTGGGTACAGGGTCCCAAGGCTTTGGGCAGTCCTCCACTGCTTTCCCAGGCCAAAGCAGGGAGCTGGATGGGAAGCGGGGCCGCTGGGATTAGAACCTGGTGCCCATATGGGATCCCGGTGCATGCAACCATAGGCGAACACTTTAGCTGCTAAGCCACAGCCCCAGGCCCCAAAATGTGATGTCTTAACCACTTTTCCAAATGTCTTCCTTACTTTGAACACTACATTACAAATTTGAATATGCCTAGAAGAACAGCATAAGTGAAAACAGTAACTTTAATCCTTAAATTGTGCATTTCAGGTTAATCCATACAGGCATGTGTTGGGCAGGGTCACAGATAATGAAGAACCCGGAAGCAGTGAGGCTGTTGCCAAACTGGTGTGAGCGTCAGTTTGTGCTATGAAAAATGAAGGCAGTAACAGGAGCTCCAGCCTTGAGTCGCTGCAGGAATGAACTCAGGCTCAGTGGGGGCTTAGCTCACGCTCTGCGTGGCCAGAGCAGACTTGTATGCACGAGCACAGAGCCAGGGCAACAGGCTTCCAGACTTGTTCTGCATTGTTTGGTCTCTCTGTCTTATGTCTGTACTTGTAAGATACAAAGACACAGCAGCAGAAAGCAAACTTCCTGTATATAGTGAATGTTGGCGGGGGAGTCTCCCTCAGCTGAGGGGAGACTGTCCGTGTTTGCAGCCCACAGGCTGGGGTTAAAGCAGTCCCATCGCTGGCTGCCTTTCAGAAACGCCCTGGGCAAGGAGTGTTGCCGTTGGGCCTCTTTGCTCCTCCGTGAAATAGGGAATAATAGTGCCTGATTCTGGGACTTCTGTGAGAATACACAGAATCATAATGGGCTAGCCACAGTAAATATGGAAGACAATTTGAAGTTTCTGCAATTAGGAATTTGTCCTAATTATGTTGCTAGTATCCCCAACTTTCCATTTTTAAATTAACTGTACTAGATGAGCTGTTTCTTTAATGAAAACAAAATCAACCCTGTGAGTTATGGTCATTGTTCACATGCATATATTATTTGACTGTTGCCATAAATATGTATTGAGAACTCAAAACCTTGTTTCAGGAGGCATTTACTAATAATTATACTAGTAAAATTAAAACTGTTTTTGAAAAATGTCTTGAAACTACAGAAGGCAAAAAAAAAAAATTCAAAATACTTAGAGTTTTAGCCTGAGCTATGAATTTTGAGTTTGATGGATTCATTTTCTTATTCTGCACCTGCAGAGTCCAAGTGCAGGATATAAAAGATCTGTAAGACCATGTGTCTTCCTGCTAGCAAGCCCGTGGCACCCCTGGGAGGCGGTCAGTGGCTCTGTGGGACTCAGGTGGCCTCCAGATTCCCATGGGCTATGAGGGGTGGCAGTGCAGGCCTAGTAGCGGTGACGGGCACCTAGAGAAGGTCACGGGCCATTCTGTGTTCACTGAACCTCTGGGACTTGATGCCTCTGTCTTAGAACTACAAGCAAGGCTTTTAAAATTTTTATTTTCTTGCTATTTTCTTTTTAAGATTATTTGAAAGAATTACAGAGAGAGGGAAAGGCAGAGGGCGGGAGGGCTCTTGTACCAGCTGGTTCACTGCCCAGGTGGCTGCAGTGGCCGGGGGAGGATGAACTGAAGCCAGGAGCTTCTTCCAGGTCTCCCAAGTGAATCGTACCAGCCCAGACACTTGGGCCGTGATCTGCTGTCCTTCCGAGGATATTAATAGCGAACTGGCTTGAAAGTAGAGCAGCTGGGGCCCAAACAGTCCCCTTATGGGATGCAGCTCTACATGCCATGCCACATGCTGGCCCCACAGTGTCTGGGAAAGGTTGCCCCATGGCTGTTGGAACCCCAGAAGCCGTGGGTACAGTCAAAGTGAAAGGAGGTAGGTGAGGGGAGAATTCTTTGCTAATCAGCGGCTTACGGTTCTTAAAGAGATTAACACAGGGTTTAGTGTAACAGGTGGGATACCTTTTCAGTCTTCTAATTCAGATTGACAGCTCTTTGAGTAAATTGTGACTAGCTGAAATCTCTTCTTCTGTTGAGTAGGCAGTTACAGGAATTCCGATAAATAACACGCTCTAGCACCCTTTCTGTTAGGCATTCCCTTCCTGTCCCCCATCGGCTTCCAGTCGTGTGGCGTATCATTTCTGGCAGTATCATGGGATGTACGTTCAAGAAATAGGACTGTACTACGGCCACAATCCCATTGTGGTCCCATAGCTGTTATAATAGCTGTTATAATAGCTGTTATAATGCCATTAAGAAAGAAGCTATAATGTTGTTTGTTAGTTAGTGAAATAGATGTTAAACCATTTTTTTTTAAGGTTTGTTTATTTTGTGTGAAAGAGTTGCAAAGAGAGGGAATGACAGAGGTTTTCCATCTGCTGGTTCACTCCCCAAATGACCACCACAGCCAGAGCTGGGCTGTTCCAAAACCAGGAGCCAGGGGCTTCTTCCAGATCTCCTGTGTGGGTGTAGGGGTCCAAGGACTTGAGCTGTCCTCTGCTGCTTTCTGAGGCCATTAGCAAGGAGCAGAACCTGAAGTGAAGCAGTCAGGACTTGAACCCGTGCCCATAGGTGGAAGATTAACTTGATAGGCCTCCACACCAGCCCCCAAATCATTTCCTGCCTCGTAGTACAATAGGAAATTTGCCCCTCACTCATGCAGCATATGATCTGAGACCCACAATGACTGTAGGTGTTGTGTGGGTCTCTAGTTTTCTGACAGTGTGACTCTGTTTTCATAGTTTAATATTCGGTGAACAAAATGCCTTTGTTTGCAAATTTTGTTATTTATCAAAGTACTGTTCCCTTTAAGTGAAATTTCACTAAAAGCTGCGAGTGAAATTGGTTTTGGAGAATTCTTTTAGAGAATACCCCATAAAGTGTTCACTCTGCGAGTAGAATCACTGTGTCTTATAGGTTTACTTTGTAGAAGGGGAAATAATTTAATTGTTACCAGCCAGCAGATGCCTTGTCTAGAAGGTGGGATGTCAGTGCTGGTTGTGGTGGTGGTGCTTGCCCAGGACGGAAGTCGGGGCAGGTACAAAAATAGGGCATTGTTAGCAAAATGAGTGCATTGTTCTTATATGACCTGACAAAACAGCAATGCATTTTCTGGTTCCTCTCCTTTATCCTCCTTTTGTTCTCTTCAGTGGCAATGCTAGACTGATGGGCAGAACTATTTGTGGTATTTTTAGACTTTTCCAAAAGTAGGCTATATATGTCAGAAATTCCCGGAGTCTTCCATGGGCTGCTTCCAGTTGCTTTAACGAGTTGCTCTCTGTTCATGTCAATCTGTGAGATAGAAAAGCAGTGAAAATGTTGGCTCTTAGATAGCTCTTTCCACCATTGTGCGTTTACCTCTGTCACTGCAAGTGTGTACAATTGATGTTGTAGCTGTGGCATGTCAGGTTGAACCGTTTCTGCGTTGATAACATTATCTTCCTTGTGATGGTGCTTTGGGTCTTTGTGGGCTGAGCACGCCGGCTGGAAGTGGCTGTCCTCCCTGAGACTCCCTAGCACCGCGCGTGACGGGAGGCAGGGCTTCAGCCCTCAGTCTGCGTGAAGCTGCAGCAAGAGCCAGGCTGCTGCTGCAGTGCAATTTGTTCTGAACATCTTACAGCGTGAGGGTACTTACAGTGTTTCTAGGGGAAAATGGGCTGGAAAGATAAGGGTGTTTGCTGCAGAAAATTGAAACCTGCATATAGCAATTTTTTGGAGGGATAATATGCAGGTTCCATGTAGGTCCCTTGTGCGTCTGCATTTCAGAAATGTTTTGTGTTAAAACACCCACATTTTTACTTCATTTTCCATTTTGGAGATGATATCGATGATTGGGCTTTATGTTTATTTTAAAAGAAATTTTAGCACTTTCTGATATGTTTGAATCACCTTTATATCTAAATCTATATCGTTGTCTGTCCCTTCTGTCTGTATTTCTACAGCACTGTGGATGTGAGAAGTCTGAAATTTCTCCTCTTGTGTATATCTGTCTTCCAGTCTGGGTGTGAAGCTACTTACGAACTCTTACAATGTTAGCAGTGTGTGTATCGATTGAGAAGAAAGTATGTTTTGGTTCTTGGTTTGTCTAGAACATCCAGTAAAAACAAGAACCAGCCAAAGGGACACACCATAATAAATTACTGAACATTATACATTGTAGTATGTCATAACACATTACTGAATAGAATTGATTTTTGCAGAAACGTTACTCAGATCTTGAGTTGAAAGCGTGAAGTTCATTTGCACGTTAGGGTCTTTTGATGGGATGTGAGCATACATAGGGTGTGTTTTCTAGTTTTTGTTTCCTTGTTTTTGCTTCTCTTGTGTACATTTCATTTTATTTCAAAAGGTTATTGTTAGTAAACTGGAAATGGATTTACTCAGTCTCTGAGCCAGAGTAGATTACAGTGCCAAGTTATGTTTGGACAAGAATATGGAGATCGTGTATAACTTAGAGCTAAGAGGGACTCTGCTGCGTCCTGAAGGTGGTTAGGTGTGGTCATGCGCACACGCACAGGGTTCACAGGAGGGCCTGATGGTTGTAGTCCACAAGTTGTGTGTGAAGAGGGCAGCTTTTGTGGAAGAGTCAGTGACGTTTAGGGGAGACGAATGGGCCCAAGGAAGAGAGCACTAGGCTAAGAACAGAGTTCGGGGCTGTGGAAGGGGTGGGAGCAGATTAGGGGAAGGTGCGGGCAGAGCAGATGAAAGTCGGCAGGACTCCAAGGTGCGTGAGATGACAGGTGCCTCCCCATAGGGAAGCTCCTGTGGCCTGTGGTCAGCAGTCCCTCCCTTTGCCACGGGGGGACCAGTACTCTGCACATGAAACACCATATTTTTGTGCAGAGTTAGAGAGATAAAGAGAGAATATGAGAATCTTTCATCTTCTGGTTCACTCACCCTGTGGCTTGCAAAAACATGAGCTGAGCTGGGAGTTTCTTTTTTTTTTCTTTTTAAGATTTTTATTTATTTTTATTACAAAGTCAGATATACAGAGAGGAGGAGAGACAGAGAGGAAGATCTTCCGTCCAATGATTCACTCCCCAAGTGAGCGCAACAGGCTGGTGCTGCACCGATCCAAAGCTGGGAACCAGGAACCTCTTCTGGGTCTCCCACGCAGGTGCAGGGTCCCAAAGCCCTGGGCCGTCCTCGACTGCTTTCCCAAGCCACAAGCAGGGAGCTGGATGAGAAGTGGAGCAGCTGGGATTAGAACTGGCGCCCATACGGGATTCCGGCGTGTTCAAGGTGAGGACTTTAGGTGCTATGCCACGCCGCCAGGCCCTGAGCTGGGAATTTCTTCTGGCTCTCCCACATGGGTGCAGGAACCTGGGTCATCCTCCCAGTCCTCCCAGGCTATTTGCGGGAAACTGGATTGGAACTGGAGCAGCTGAGACCAGAGCTGACACATCATACTTCTGTGGTATCATTTTTAAGCCCTAGTAATATCTTTATGCGGCTTTGTACTTTGAAATTTAGGAATTGATTCTTTGGACTTACTTTTGGTATAAGCAGGTTTTACAGAAAGGGACCAGTCCCACCTCTTAAAGATCCCTCCCTCTGCTCCGCACCGCTGGAGCTCAGGCATCAGCAGCATGATGTATTAGGTTTGAGCAGTGAGTTCACAGAGGGTGAAAGGTGAAGACATAGAGCCTGTAAATTGCGTTAGGGAATGATCACGTTGTCTTCTGAGAGCGGAGTGCGTGTTCCTTTAGCACCAGGGGAACGTTCTCCTTGGAGTGTCTCAGGAGCTGCCTGCGTGGAATGCTCTAGGGGAAACGTGGCAGGAAATGGGCGTGGCCTTCCGTCATCTGCTGTGTTCTCACATGCCAAGGCGCTGTGTTTGGAGGCGGTGGGCCTCCATTGCATCAGCTTGATGAACAGTTATGCAGGGTTGGGATTGTATTTTGGTTGGAATGGAGAGGCAGCAAGGATTTTGAGGAATGTGTAGGAGGCAATAAGCTGATTTGTGACTGGAAAGTTCCCTGGGTGTTCAGTGTGGTACATGGATAGCTGAGGAGCTAACTGGAAGGAGGGGACAACAGTTAGGGGCTAGCAGAGGGAAGAGGACCAAGATGGAGGCAGTAATCGGGCTGAGAGCCAAAAATGGTGTCAAATAAAATTTTGGAGGCAGAATGGACAAAATTGGAAGGTGAGGGAGAGAATGAGCAACTCTGTCGATATTGTGGTGATGTGGCAGGTGAACTCAGTTGTTGGATTTGACCACAGCTCAGCCACTGGTGACTGTTGGAGCTGCAGCCGCAGGAGTCCGGGGTGATTTCCCCTCATACATTGCAGGGTTCGTAGCTGAGGCACTTATAACAGATTAATGAGAAAAAAAATCTTGATCTATTTGCTGCATGTTTTGCATAAGTTGTATTTCAAGATGACTCTCCAGGGAAAGGGAAAGAAGAACTCTGTGTGGTTATGCTAAGTGTCACAGAGAAGAGTCTAGACGTTTGATGGGCCAAGAAGTGATTGGAAGGTGATAGGGAGGGAGACTGCGCAGAGCTGTGTGTTTGGGGTGCTCTGGGCCATGGTGTCTTCTGAGGAAAGTCCACTCCATTCCCCCTGGGATCAAGAGCTTGGCACCTGCGTCAGGTCTGTGGACTCCTCCTGGGACAGGGGGTAGGGGAAGGTAAGAAAGACATTCTGGCATCTACCAAGGTGTCACGTTTGGGGTTGGTATGTCTGGACCTCCGTCAGGGACAGCAGCAGCTGGTGTTCCTGGCACTGCCCCCTCTCCTTGGGGAGATTTGTCATTGCTGTCCACGGTTGCCCAGCCAGTGTGTGACCGCTGTTCATAGCTCTGCTCTTCCCACACGTCAGGCTGCCCCCCCCCGCCAGAGACGCTGGTGCTGGTGGTACGTGTGCCTCCCCGGGACTCCCCCTGCAGGGGAGTCTGCTCATGGGGGGGGCTTTCGTTTTTAGATTATTGCATGGAATTACAGCTAACGTACCACGGAATTCAGAGTTTCATTGTGCGTAAGTAATCCCGTGACCTTGAGAAACTATGAGGAGTTTTGCATCCATCCCCACCACCCAAGTTTGGAACATTTCTGTCACCAGAAAAAGACCCATTTTGTTCAGCTCCCAAGCAGCTTTCCAACTGTTTACCTTTTCCTGGGCGTGTAGTTTGACTAGGATCGTGTGCAGTCCTTTGTTTCTGCCTTTTTTCGTTTAGCATGATATGTGGGAGTTTGATCCATGGCGCGGATGTACCACCCTGGATCTTTCCACGTCACAGTGATGAAGAGTCACTGCCTTGTGCCCTGGGGAGTACTGCTATAAACATTCCCGTGGAAGCCTTCGTGTGGAAAAGCAGCTTAAATTCTCCAGAGTGTAATTGCTGGGTTGGATGAAACATTTATGTTGAACTTTTTACCTTTCTACCTGCAACATATTAGGGTTCTAATTTCTCCCCATCAGTGCCAACACTTGTCACAAAAATTTTCTTTTAAAAGAAATTGTTTTTATTTAAAAGGCAAAATTACAAAGAGAAAGATCTTCCATCTTTTGGTTCACTTTCCAAATGGCCACAGCAGCGCCAATACAAACCCAGGAGCCAGGAGCTTCTTCCTAGTCTCCCAGTGGGTGCAGCGTGCCCCCAGAGGCACCGACCAGTGCACCAAGCATTTGCCCAGAGCAGGCTTTTCAACACAATACAGTTTTTTCCTCAGATCTATCATTTTCCAATGTCTTCTCCCACTTTCTGGATTGTTATTTTTTCAGTAGTATATTTGTTTATTTGAAAAGCAGATTGATAGAGAGAGGCAAACATTCAGAGGTTCACTCCCCAAATGGCAATAGTTGGAGTTGGACTAAGCTGAAGCCAGGAGCCTGGGGCTTCATCTGGGTCCCTCCCGTGGCTGGCAGGGACCCCAGTGCCTGGGTCGTCACTTGCTTCCTTTTCAGGCCCGTGAGGAGGACTGGATGCAGAGCAGCCAAGACTTGAGTCAACATTCCAAATAGTGGTTTTAATGTTTGAAGTTTTAATGTTTTATATTTTGATGGAGTTCATTTTTATCTGTTTGGTTTTTTTTAAAGATTTATTTTTTATTACAAAGTCAGATATACAGAGAGGAGGAGAGACAGAGAGGAAGATCTTCCATCCGATGATTCACTCCCCAAGTGACCACAACGGCCGGTGCTGTGCTGATCCAAAGCCAGGAGCCAGGAACCTCCTCCAAGTCTCCCACACGGGTGCAGGGTCCCAAAGCATTGGGCAGTCCTTGACTGCTTTCCCAGGCCACGGGCAGGGAGCTGGATGGCAAGTGGAGCTGCCGGGATTAGAACTGGTGCCCATATGGGATCCCGGTGAGTTCAAGGCAAGGACTTTAGCCGCTAGGCCATGGCACCGGGCCTATTATCTTGTTTTGTTTAATCTGCTTTTGCTGTCATAATCAGAGACTTGGCCTGACCTGAAGCCAAGGCAGTTTCTTGCTACTTTCTTTTTTCTTTTTAATTTTGGATTTTATCATACAATTTTGAATAGTCTAGGATTTAGTCTAGGATCTATTCCTCCCAATATCCACCCCCAATTGATTTTTCCATATTGTCACAACAGTACTTTTCTTCATAAGGAGTTACAATTCCATCAGTCTGCTTTTCCGTCTCTCCTCTCTGTAAATCTGATCTGATTTTCCAATAAAAGAAGTAAATCTTTTTTTTTTAAAGATTTATTTTTATTATTTTTTTCATTGGAAAGGCGGATATACAGAGAGGAGAGACAGAGAGGAAGATCTTCCATCCGATGATTCACTCCCCAAGTGAGCGCAACGGGCCGATACTATGCCGATCCGAAGCCAGAAGCCTCTCCCGGGTCTCCCACTCGGGTGCAGGGTCCCAAAGCCTTGGGCCGTCCTCAACTGCTTTCCCGGGCCACAGGCAGGGAGCTGGATGAGAAGTGGGGCTGCCGGGATTAGAACCGGCGCCCATATGGGATCCCGGGCATGCAAGGCGAGGACTTAACCACTTGCGCCACCGCACCGGGCCCAAAAGAAGTAAATCTTAAAAAAAATGTTTAAACAAAGTCTCCGGTGAGATTTTGTGATAGGCGGGATTTGACCTGCTTAAGGAGGCCCTGGTCGTCTGCTCTGAGGGAGCAGGCCTTTGACATCCCTGAAAGGATGAGACTCCAGCCCCAGGGCTGACCGTGTCCTGCTTTCCCAGCATGCAGAGCTGGAAACGGGCCCCTGCGGCCCCGTGCAGTGAGGGTGATGCTTGACAAGACTTATTCATGCCCCAGGGAGGAGGTTCATGGTTGAAGGAGACGGGATCAGATCAGCTTTTCTGGAAAACTCCCTCTGTCTGTCGTGTGCAACATAGATGGGAGTGGGGGTGAAGGCGTCCAGCATGGAGGTGAGGACGCCCCCTGTGACGTCCTCAGCCCGTGTCCGAGTGCCTGAGTTTTCGTCCCGAATTTGCTTCCACCGACAGCTTTGCAGCAGTGGCACGCCTTGGAAAGGAGCAAGCGGTGGCTGAGTCCTTTGACCCTGCCACCCATGTGGAGAGCCAGGCTGAGTTTCAGATACCTGGGTTAGATCTGATGAGCGCTGGCTCTTGCAGGCACATGGGCAGTGAAACAGTAGGTGGGAACAGCTGTGTCTCGTGTCTCTGCTTCTCAAATAAGAAAAGGAATGGAGTTAGCGATGGAGAGGGACCAGCATGGGGCTGGGTCGGGGAACTGTGCAAGCGGAAGTGATCAGGGACCATGGAAAGCCTGCCTGCCAGCCAGGAGACTGTGGGGCTTTCTGAGGCTGCCACTCGGATCCTCTTCACCCTGCCTTCCTGGTTCTGCTGGCTGAGCTTTTTACTCGGGAAGAGATGGCCCTCGTAGCCCAGCACGGTCACTTACATGCTGTGAGTGCCACCATCATACACATACGATTTTCTGCCTGTCCTTCGTTACTCTCCGTTGGGACACGCTCATGCAGCGAAGGCCGGGTTAGCAGCAGGTACCTTCCTGTACACCTGGGAGCTACTGAGGTGCTGAGCACAGCCTCCAGCTGTGATGCTGGGAAGTCGTTTCAGCCTCAGGCTGCATGGCCATCCTGCTGCCACAAAGGCTAAAGGCTAAAGCCAGTTAGGGTGAGAAGACCAGAAAGTACTGGAAACAGCAGGGCTTAGTTTTAGTCGTTTTGTGGACCACTGGAGAGCAAGTGTAGAATCAGAAGAGTCGTGTAGAGGCAGAAAAGGAGGTTTTCAGCTGCGCCTCCTGTAATGACAGAGTAAGAAGAGAGAGGCAAGCGCAAGTCTGTAGTGTGTACCTCGCACATGCGGTGATGATCACCGGGAAGGAATAGGATGTGTCATCACATTTCCACCCTGGGAATGATGAGAAACTCTCCGAGAGGAGGCCGAGGCCTTGGCCTGCGGTACGTGTTCACTTACAGGTGGAAGTGGGGGGCTGGAGGTGACAGGGCAGCCAGGAGAATCTGATGCATCAGCTTGGTTAGATTCCTGGGTTGGGGTGCTCACCGCCTCCGTGGGCCAGGGTCTGTGGGGAGTTCACGGCCTCACAGAGGTTGCTTTGTTTTCCAAGTCCTCCTGGAACTGCTTCTCAGAGCCATCCTTCTCCCTGAATGCCATCAGGCACCACATCGAATGCTGTGGGGAGGAAAAGCTTTAGGTGGAAGTGGCCTGCGGGCCAGGCCCTGGGGAGTCAGTGTCCTGACAGTCTGGTGCACACCAGAGAACAGTGAGGGGCTGGCACCAGGGCACAGTAGGGTAAGCCTCTGCCTGCCGTGCTGGCATGCTGATTTTAGTCCTGAAGGCTCCACTTCCAGTCCACCTCCCTGCTCCTGTGTCTGCGAAAGCAGCAGAACGTGGCTTAAGTCCTTGGGTCCCTTATACCTATGAGGTAGACCTGGAAGAAGCTCCAGGCTGCTGTCTACAAACTGGCCCAGTTTCGGCTTTTGTGGACATTTGGAAAGTGAATCAAAGGATGGAATATTCTCTCCCTCTTTCTCCCTACCCCTCCCTCCCCTTATCTCCTCCTCTATTGCTTTGCTTTTTCAAGTAATAATAAACAGATTTATTTAAAAATTAATTGTAAAGAGAACAATGAAAGACACAAACTGTGAATGTATAATCTACCAGCTCAACAAAAGATGATTTGAGATGTTTTTTAGAACCAAAATATCTACTTAAACTCCAAGCTTTTATGTAGTTCTGAAATGCAGCATGTGGCAGAACCTTTAAGTGATTTTCCCAGAGTAGTAGAGGCAAATTGCTATTTCTTAGAGGGCTCACCCTAAATCTAATTCATTTTATCTTTTGAAATAAAACAGAAAGCAGTGTGATTTCTAAGCTAGTGGTGAGAAAAGCCTTGCTTAGAAAACCTAACAGCATACTATTTTCACTGAACATTTTCTGTGTGTGGAATGGGTGGGACCCACCCCAAAACCTTAAACCCGCTTTCTGGCGACTTTTAAGAAAATGCACCAGGGGTTGTCATGCAAAGAGAATGATTTGTAGCAAATGAGGAGACCCTGGATCCAGGAGCCAGAGAGACACGCAGCTTTTATTTTAGGGTGTAAGGAATGTGTCAGGGGGCAGGTCCTTGTCCTTGCTTGTAGGGGTGTGCGCCGGTACACACAGGCGCAGGTCACAGGTCGTGGTGGCAAGGCTGTGCTCCGCGTGCACTGGAGCTCCTGGTGTCAGAGAAGCAGAGGCTGACCTGGCATGCTTTCTGACCCACCTCCAGGCCTTGCTTTACCGTAATCTGGGGTGGCTGTTGGCTGCACCTCTTCCTAGAATGTAACTGAAAACCTGAAAGACAGCTTTGAACAACAGCAGATGCTTTCAGGGTCTTTAAAAACAGAAATGGGGCAGGACTGGTGTGACGGCTCATTGACCAATCCTCCCCTTACTAGTGCCAGGAACCCAGTTTGTGTACCAGCTGTTCCACTTCCCATCCAGCTCCGTTTGTGGCCTGGAAAAAACAGCAGAGGATGGCCCAAAGCCTTGAGACCTTGAACCAGTATGAGAGAACTGGAGGAAGCTCCTGGCTCTTGGCTTTGGATCAGGTCAGCTCTGGCCATTGGAGCTGTTTGGGGAGTGAACCAGCAGATGGAACATCTTTCATTCTGTAAATCTGTAAAGAAGAAAGGAAGGAAGGAATGGTGGGGGTGGGGAATAAAAAGGGGGGGAAAGAAAAGAAAGAGAAAGAAAAAAGAAAAGAAAGGAAATAGAACTGAGTCCCAGGTAAGACCCTTGAGCTGCCCAGGGGGTTAACAAGTGACACTGGTCCCTAAGTACGGGTTGGTTTTCCATCAGTTTTCTGAAACAGAGAAAAGAAATGGTTCCTATTGACTTCGACTTGAAAGAGAGACAAGTGTAGTGTAAAACATGGTGTTGACATTCCTCTGCTGAGTCATTTTAGGTTCTTAACCTGTTGGCAGCTAGCTAGGACCATCTGACCATCATTATGAAGGGATTCTCGGCAGGTGACAGATAACTGGGGGCTGAGAAAATGTAGGCTGCTCCTCTTCAGATCCAGCTCCCTGCTGACATGCCTGGGAAGGCAGAAGAGGGTGGCTGCACCTTCCCCCACATCAGAGAGCCCGAAGAAGCTCCAGGCTTCAGCTTGGCACAGCCCCAGCTGTTGTGGCTGGTTAGGGAGCAAACCAGAGAATGAAAGAATCTCTCTCTTTCCTGGTCTCTGCAAATCAGCCTTTCAAATAAAAAAAAAAAATCTTAAAAAAAATGTTAGCCATTGTGTGCACACCCAGGTACGGGAAGGGAAATTCCTTTTTTTGTCTATCTCGGAGCTCCAAGCTGAGGCCCCATCTGTACTGCAGGGTTAGGGGGGCCTGGCGACCTCCTGAGCGAAAACCCAGGAAAGGAGGGAATTCACTGGATTTCCAGGCCAGATCCATCGTGAGCCAGCAGGGACATGTGGATTTGGCCATCCTCTCCCACTTTCAGCTAAGTGTGACAAAATGAAGAATCTGTCCAACGTTTCCCTGAGCGGGTATTTCGTGAGTGCTGTGTGCCTTGCTACTCCTGTCTATTAATGAATCATTCACATGCTCATGTAACAGTCCCTTTTGAGTTCCTACTTTGTGCCTTGACCAGTGGGAGATCCCAAGTCCCCCGCAGAAGCAGCTCGTTCTGCATGTTGGATGGGCATGGGGGCAGTGCGCAGTCAGGAGAGTGGACGGACAGGACCCTGCCCCACCAGCACAGTCGGTCGTCTTTTGGAATGTTACTCAGCTTGTAAGTCATCTTTTCTTTCCACCAGCAGGCGTCTTGTAGAATACAAGTTGCTGCCAGTTCATGTGGCACCTGTTAAGGAACCTTCCATGGCGTCTTGCCTATGCTGAGGCCCGTGGCCTTTTGCAGGCTCTGCACTGCGCTGGTTTCTAAGTAAACTCAGTGTCCTGTTTGTTTCTGCCTGCTTTCACTTGTCAGCCCCAAGGAGGGCTTTCTGGAGTCAATTTGTGAGTAGGAATTTTAGGAAGTAATTCAGAGGCTGTGTCTTACTTATCATTTGGGGGTGATTTATTGTTTTTGGAGTGCTGTTCTTTTTTTTTTTTAAAGATTTATTTATTTATTGGAAACAGATATACAGAGAAGAGGAGAGACAGAGAGGAAGATCTTCCATCCGATGATTCATTCCCCAAGTGAGCGCAACGGCCGATGCTATGCCTATCCGAAGCCAGGATCCAGGAACTTCTTCCAGGTCTCCCACACGGGTGCAGGGTCCCAAGGCTTTGAGCCATCCTCGACTGCTTTCCCAGGCCACAAGCAGGGAGCTGGGTGGCAAGTGGGGCTGCCGGGATTAGAACTGGTGCCCATATCGGATCCCGGCGAGTTCAAGGCGAGGACTTCAGCTGCTGTGCCATGCCGCCGGGCCTGTGTGCTGTTCTTTAAGTTAGGAATTTCTCTGCCAGTGGTGTCAGTAGCCCTTGAGTAAGGGCCCTTTCAAACTGAGATGGATCTTGTTAAGTGCAGGTGTTCTGGGATGTGCACCAGTATGATGGTGTGACCATTGCCCACCCCCTGGAAACCTGCCAGCACCATGCGCTGTACCTACTTACAACCTTCATGACTATATGGTGGGTTCTTTGTACATCCAATGGCCGCTGGGGCTCCTGGCAGCTATGCAGCTGCATCCTGGATTGTGGTGTGCATGGCTATACCTGTGACACCTATCCTGCAGCAACCGCCCTCGGCAGCTGTGCCATCAAGTGGCCACACGCACTTGTGCCAGAGTTGTCCCCTGCTCTTGCCCCTGGCACCCACGGCACAGTCCTCATCTTGCGATTGTTGCCAGTACATTTGTCAGAGCACCCACTCTGAGTAGTACTGGAGTTGCCACATTGACATAGTGCCTGCCCCTGCTTTGCACCCAGGTGAGGGCAGGGAGGCCTGTGACTGCAGGGGAGCTACATCCCGTGACACTCTCCCAGATTGGCCTGGGAAGGGAGAAGTGAGCTGGGACATGGGGCTTAGCCCGAGTCAGGGACACAGTGATTTCCTTGTAGCTGGGAAAGCTGCTGCCTAGGGTGCTTCCCAAATAGTGGATTGATTTCTAAGCTGTTCTTAGAAAAGTTTACATTCCCACAACCAGACAGAAAGAGCAGGGGTTAACACACAAGCCATTAACCCTAGAGAAATGTTATGGAGAAGCAAGCCTGGCGCACTAGTTCAGGTTACAGTCTAGATGTTACCATTTTCCCAAACTCCTCAATGCAGTCTCCTTGATCTGAAAAGGAACGCATCCCAGCATGGCCAGAGCTCAAAGAAGC
This sequence comes from Ochotona curzoniae, assembly GCF_017591425.1. NCBI lineage: Eukaryota > Metazoa > Chordata > Mammalia > Lagomorpha > Ochotonidae > Ochotona > Ochotona curzoniae. Next base: position 19,186 of record NW_024466808.1, read on the forward strand.
GTTGCTTGTGGAAGAAGCAATACTCCCGCTGCTTCCAGGGTACACCCATGGGGCAGCTTCTCTTGAGCTCTGCCTCTCACCATCCCTTCAGCTGCCCCCGTAGCCCTGCGTCTCATCCCACAGGGAGCTGGCTGTGAGGGCCTGGAGGTGGACACAGGAGGGCTCGGGGCCAGCCCTGGTGCTCCTAATGTATTCCCAAGTTGCCCATCGATAGGCTGCCAACAGCTGGTAATTGCAGGTGTTCCCATTTGCTAAACTGATTGCTGGAAGTAAGATGGTGTCCAGCACTAGGATCAGCATGCCAGCACGCTGGGCACTGCCACTAACCCTTAGAGATGAGGTGTTTCAGCTGTGGATGGGAGGACGTTTATTTCCAAGGGTCTGCAGTCCAAAGCCTGGTGAGCATCTTGTGCTGTGAAGTTAAGTTGTGCTGCAGTGCAGGTGCAGGCAGTGCTCTGTTTGAAGTGTGTCTTAAGTGTTGTGGGAGATCAAGATTGAAGTACTACTTTTGTGGCCAACAGACTTTCTCAGTACATAGCTCTTAAAAGGTTTTATACCCATTGTCCTGGGTTGTATTTTTGGTCTACTAAATTGGAAATCCAGACAGTGTGTGGGTGGAAACATCTGTAATGGTGCCTGTGTTCTCAGTGATCAAGTCCAAAGGTTTTCGACATCTGCATGATCCTAATTAATGTTGAAGATCATGGTGTGAAATCTTAAACCTGAGCTCGCACAGAGGATTGTGGGGCTCAGGTGTCTGTGGCTAGGAAGAGGTCTCTGGTGGATGTGTGGATGGCCACACAGAGCTGGCTCCTGCAGGTGTGATGTAGGGCACCCGGGGACCGCAGGAGCCCTGGCCCAAAATGGGCCAGTGTCATTGCTAGAACCTTCAGTGTTTTGTGATTCTCTAGTGTCCCTTGGAGGTGCAGATGTCCCTGGGAGACACTGACCCCCAAAATAGCAACTCATCTTTGAAGAGCTGGAAGCATCTTTTAAAAATAATCAATTATCTGGCAGTAGCCTAGCAGCTAAAGTCTTCACCTTGAATGCACCAGGATCCCATATAGACACCAGTTCTAATCCCAGCAATCCCGTTTCCCATCCAGCTCCCTGCTTGTGGCCAGGATGGCTCAAAGCCTTGGGACCCTGCACCCACGTGGGAGACCTGGAAGAGGCTCCTGGCTCCTGGCTTTGGATCAGCGCAGCTTCAGTTGTTGCAGTCACTTGGGGAGTGAACCATTGGACGGAAGATCTTCCTCTCTGTCTCTCCTCCTCTCTGTATATCTGCCTTTGCAATAAAAATAAATATATCTTTAAAAATAATAATTAATTATTTGAAAGCCAGAGAGAGAGAAAGATTGAGATCTTCCATCTGCTGGTTCAGTCCCCAAATGTGTACTACAGCCAGATAAGGTCAGACAGGAGCCGGGAGCCAGAAACTCACCCAGGTCCCCCCAGGCGGTGGCAGGGGTCCAGGAGCGTGGGCCATCATCTGCTTTCCAGGGCACACTAGTGGGAAGCTGGGTTGGAAGCAGAGCAACCAGGAATTGAACCAGTGCTCCACTGTGGCATATGGGCATCGCAAACAGTGGACTTAACCCACTTAACACCTCGGAAAGGATCTTGTTAAAAAATGTATAGCTTGGTCTTGGTGCACAGCAAGCTGCTGGGAGAAAATCTGGACAAAGTAACTTAGTGAACACAGACAAGTGAGCTCGGAGAGGGTGTGCCCAGTGGCTGAGGGCGTTGGGAGGCTGAGTGCACCTGTCACCTGTCCCCTGTAGCAGTTGAGGCCCCCTTTGAAAAGAACCCCTGTGGTTTTTGTAATAGAAAGGTCCATATCATAGGCCACAAGCAGGGAGTTGGATGGGAAGTGAGGCTGCTGGGATTAGAACCGGCGCCCATATGGGATCCCAGTGCGTTCAAGGCAAGGACTTTAGCCACTAGGCCACCATGCCAGGCCCACCTTTTTTTTTTTTCTTTTAAAGAAGGGTTTATTTATTTTTATTGGAAAGGCAAATTTACAGAGGGAAGGAGAGACAGAGAGAAAGATCTTTTGTCTGTTGGTTCACTTCCCAGGTGGCAGCAACAGCCAGAGCTGAGCTGATCTGAGGCCAAGAATCAGGAGCCAGGAGCTTCTTCTGGATTTCCTATGTGGGATTAGGATCCCAAGGCTTCAGGCCATCCTCCATTTGTATCCCAGACCACAAACAGCAGCTAGATTGAAGTGGAACAGTCGGAACATGAACCAGCATCCCTACGGGATTCTGGTGCTTGCAGTGGGAAGATTAAACCATCACACTACCTCTCTCTTGCTAGTGCCATATATTATTGGCCAGTCTGCTATGACCAAACTGTTACTTGATTTTTAGTAATACATGGAATTGCATGTTTGTTTTTTTTCCCTCTGAGTGTCCTTCCTCCCTCCCCCCATTGAAAACATTTTGTTTAGGTTTTACTTTTTTTCCTTAAGGTTTGGTTTCACTTCTTAACATGGTGAAATTCATATGCAACTCCTTCTTCTTATACTTTTTTTTTTAAAAGATTTATTTTTATTATTATTTTTTTTTATTGGAAAGGCGGATATACAGAGAGGAGAGACAGAGAGGAAGATCTTCCGTCCGATGATTCACTCCCCAAGTGAGCGCAACGGGCCGATACTATGCCGATCCGAAGCCAGGAGCCTCTTCTGGGTCTCCCACGCGGGTGCAGGTTCCCAAAGCTTTGGGCCGTCCTCTGCTGCTTTCCCAGGCCACAAGCAGGAAGCTGGAAGGGAAGCGGGGCTGCCGGGATTAGAACCGGCGCCCATATGGGATCCCGGGCGTGCAAGGTGAGGACCTTTAACCACTTGCGCCACCGCGCCGGGCCCAGAAATACATATTTTTAAAAAGTACAAGAAGAGGGCCCGGCGCGGTGGCGCAAGTGGTTAAAGGTCCTCACCTTGCACGCCCGGGATCCCATATGGGCGCCGGTTCTAATCCCGGCAGCCCCGCTTCCCTTCCAGCTTCCTGCTTGTGGCCTGGGAAAGCAGCAGAGGACGGCCCAAAGCTTTGGGAACCTGCACCCGCGTGGGAGACCCAGAAGAGGCTCCTGGCTTCGGATCGGCATAGTATCGGCCCGTTGCGCTCACTTGGGGAGTGAATCATCGGACGGAAGATCTTCCTCTCTGTCTCTCCTCTCTGTATATCCGCCTTTCCAATAAAAAAAAATAATAATAAAAATAAATCTTTTAAAAAAACATGTATTTTTATTGGGAAATCAGGTTTACAGAGAGAAAGAGCGACAGACAGGTCTTGTATCTGCCCACTCATTCCCAAGTGGCCACAATGACCAGGGCTGAGTCAATCTGAAGGCAGGAGCCAGGAGCTTCTTCCTAGTCTCCCACACGGGTGCAGGGTCCCAAGGCTTTCGGCCGTCCTCGACTGCTTTCCCAAGCCACAAGCAGGGAGCTGGATGGGAAGTGGAGCATCCAGGACATGAACCAGAGCCATATAGGATCCTGGCACATGCAAGGCGAGGACTTTAGCTATTAGGCTACACACCAGGCCTTATTTTATTGTATTTTACAAAACAGTATTGGAGGCAGAGTTGTATAGTGGGAAAGGCTACTGCCTATACCCATAGGGATGCTGGTTTGTGTCCCTGCCGCTGTGCTTCCAATCCAATTGCTTGTTAATGGTCTGAGAAGGGTAGGGTAGTATGATTTTAAGTCCGTGTGCAGCCCGGATTTAGGCCTGGGTGCCCCACCTTTGCATGTCCTTGGCTGTCAGCACACCCTCAGTGCTGGCCTTGGGTCTGCATTGTCCTCTAAACATTTTTCTTTGCCTGAGTTTTGCCAGTCAGTTTTTTTTTTTTTTTTAAAGATTTATTTTTATTATTTTTTCATTGGAAAGGCGGATATACAGAGAGGAGAGACAGAGAGGAAGATCTTCCGTCCGATGATTCACTCCCCAAGTGAGCGCAACGGGCCGATGCTATGCCGATCCGAAGCCAGGAGCCTCTTCCAGGTCTCCCACGCGGGTGCAGGTTCCCAAAGCTTTGGGCTGTCCTCGACTGCCTTCCCAGGCCACAAGCAGGGAGCTGGAAGGGAAGCGGGGCTGCCGGGATTAGAACCGGCGCCCATATGGGATCCCGGGCGTGCAAGGCGAGGACCTTTAACCACTTGCGCCACCGCGCCGGGCCCCATGCCAGTCAGTTTTAAAGACGTGTAATCTTAGACATGTGTGTCTGGGTGGAAGCAAGAGGCAGAACTTTCCTGGGCTTGCCAGCAAAGAGGTCGAGAGTCAGGGAAGGTGGGGTGGCAGGTACCCTGGGCTTGCGTCTGCCACCCTGGGACCGCTTTGGGACCCTCCAGCCACGTGGGCGCCCTGGGCTTGCATCTGCCACCGTGGGACCACCTTGTGGGCGCCCTGGGCTTGTGTCTGCCACCCTGGGACCGCCTTGGGACCCTCCAGCCACGCGAGCGCCCTGGGTGGCAGTGCATGGTTAGGAGTTGTAGTGGCTGCCGGAGCTTTGTGGATGAGTTCAAAGGTGTTGTGTGCAGTTGTGCCTGCATCACTCATCGTACTTTCCCGGTCTACAGATGCTTGTTTTCTGTGAACCTGTGAGTGCAGTGGATGCAGAGGACGTGTTGTTCATCCACTGCACTGGGTCTCCAACCCTGCATGCTGCCAGCCTGTGGCCTGCTGTCTCAGACAGGTTGTCATCCAGAGACACATTTTGTTCTTGCTTCTTCCTAGAGTGTTTGATGCAACACTAAAAGATCTGAGTTTGAGAGAATTCTTACAGTGATAAATATCTTTCCCAGTTTTTCCCCAGATGATTATTAATGAGGCCAGTGCTTTAGATAAACTATATGGGGCGTGGGGAGGCAAGATGGCTCAGCTAACTATTCCTCTGCCTGCAAGCACCTGCATTCCACCTAGTCACCGCTTTGTGTCCCGGCAGCTCCACTTCCCATCCAGCTCCCTGCTTGTGGCCTGGGAAAGCAGCCGAGGATGGCCCAAAGCCTTGAGACCCTGCACCCGTGTGGGAGACCTGGAAGAGCTCCTGGCTCCTGGCTTCTGGCTTCGGATTGGCTCAGCTCTAGCTGTTACGGCTGCTTGGGGAGTAAACCATTGGACGGAAGATTTTCCTCTCTGTCTCTCCTCCTCTCTGTATATCTGCCTTTCCAATAAATAAATAAATCTTAAAAAGAAAAACACTATACTGAAGTGCCTGCCTCTCAGCCTTTCTTTTAAGCTAAATCCATTAAAAAATCTTTATTTATTTTTATTGGAAAAGCAGATATACAGACATAAGGAGATATAGAAAGGTCTTCCATCTACTGGTTCACTCCCTAAGTGGCCCCAATGGCCACAACTGAGCCAATCCAAAGCCAAGAGCCAAGAACTTCCTCCGTGTCTCCCACACGGGTAAAGGTCCCGAGAGCCATCTCTATTTTGAGCCATCCTCTATTGCTTTCCCAGGCTACACGCAGGAGGCTGGATGGGAAGTGGAGCAGCCAGGACATGAACCAGCACCCATATGGTATCCCAGACATGCAGGTTGAGGACTTAGTCACTTGACTATGATGCTGAAAAGCAGTATTTTTTAAGAGAGGTCTTCCAGTGGCTAGTTCACTCCCCAAATGGTCCCAAGAGGTAGAGCTGAACCCATCCGAAGGTGGGAGCCAAGAGCTTCATCCAGGTCTCCCTCGTGAGTATGGGAGAGCCCAAGGCTTTGGGCCCTCTCCCACTGCGTTCCCAGGCTGTAAACAAGAGAGCTTTATGGGAAGTGGAGCAGTGGGACACGGACTGGTGCTACAGGTAGAGGATTAGTGTGCTGTGCCACCGTGGCTGGCCCCAGTCCTTACCCATGTATCCGTTTAGCGACGTGCTGGTCTCCTGCAGGGAGTTCCAGTAGCCTTGAGGCCACATGAACTTGTTCAAGCCGCCGGACTGGGTGTTAACCTGAGCTTGTGGATTTGGAACAGGTGGCTGTCGTGTAAAGGCTCTCACTGAAGAGTGACAGCATTCTGCATTTGTCAGTAATCTTAAACTGTTGAGTTCCACCCATTCTTTAAATAATAAAATTTCCAGGAAAAAAAAAGAATGTAGAAACCTCCTTAGGTTTTCATTGCTGATTAATTCTCTTGAAGTGGTGCAGTACAATTCAAAATGTTTTCAGTTCCTTAATGCCAACCTGTTGTTATCTGTTTACTACAAAAACAGACAGGTGGGAGTTTGGGGGGGAGACCCCAGTCTATACAAAATTGTACCATAAAATTCAAAATTCAAAATAAAAATTTAACAAGAAGGAAGGAAGAAAGGAAGGAAGGAAGGAAAGAGAAAAAAGAGAGAGAGAGAAAGCAAGCAAGCAAACAGGTTGGGATCACTCTTTCCTGCCCCAACCTGAAATGAGTAAAAACAGAACCAGGAGCTGGAAGTGACCTTGCTCTGTCATCCAGTCCCTCCTTTTCCTGGGGCTGAGCAGCCCAGATGCAGACAGCACTGCAGCCACGCCGAGTTCTGGGGCAGGGCTGCCAGGATACACGGAGCTCTGGGGCAGCGCTGCCTGCCTGCCCCCCGGGGAAGGGTACATGGAGCTCTGGGGCAGCGCTGCCTGCCTGCTCCCGGGGAAGGGTACATGGAGCTCTGGGGCAGGGCTGCCTGCCCGCTCCCGGGGAAGGGTACATGGAGCTCTGGGGCAGGGCTGCCTGCCCGCTCCCGGGGAAGGGTACATGGAGCTCTGGGGCAGGGCTGCCTGCCCGCTCCCGGGCAGGGTAGTTGGAGCTCTGGGACTGGTGGCGGGGCACAGGCAGGCCTCCTCTGACTGTGGCCAAGGGCTTGGGCACACCGTGTGGCTGCAGCCTGGATTTGACTAGTGCTCCGGCTCGCGGGTGTCTGCTTCAGGGTAATTGACGGACACTAACACAGCACTTCCTGTGGCATGGGATTCGGAAACAGCCCTTCCCTAGCCGCTCCCAGGCCGGCTCAGGGACAGCTGGGGAGTGCTGTGCTTCCTTTGTGTGCAGGCTGACTCATGCTGAAGGCCCGGATCCCGCCACCACTCTCCACTGCCAGGTTCCAGGTAAGGCTCAGCCTTTCCCAGCTGCCTCTGGAAGAAGTGGGTCTGTTTGGTGCTTGATAAACAAGTGAGGGGAGGAGGCGTGTGCTGGAGAGCAGATGGTCGTTCTGCTTTCCTCTGAAGGTACATGGGCTCTGGCTCGGCCGGGATGGTTTCCCAGCTGCTGGTTCTGAGGTGTCTGGGCTCTGTAACACTTGCAGGTGCGCTGAGGAATCATGCATGAAGCTAATGACAGGTGACGCCTGGATGTGTAGAGACCCATGGTGGAAGTGGATATCTTAAAACTGCAGCTTAAAAAGCTCCTGTTCTTGGAAAACAGTTCCTGATGGTATTTTTGTGGTCCAAATCTGAGACGTTTCTATTCACTTGCTCTGTTGGAGGCGCAGGGGGTGGAGCAGACGGAGGAGCTGAATGGGCGTCATTGTGAAAGGTTACCGGAGGATGGGGCTTCAAGTTGGAAGCATCATTTGGCAAATTCTCAGTTTCAGAATAAAGTTTTTTTTTTCTTTCTGAAATCGGATATACTGTATTAAATCCAGATGTAAAGAAAATTAAGCCAGGGAGAGGGACAGCATGTACTGGGGTAGGGGTGCGGCTTGCTCACCTGCTGGCAACAGGGCCGCCTGGGGTGGCCACCCCACAGAGCAGCCTGGTTATCCCGTTCAGAGCTGGAGGGCTCAGCAGTTCCACTCCCTGACATCAGTTCCAGCTCCTCAGGCAGCATTCCTGCAGGCTAAGCGGTGGAAACAGCCCAGATGGCCTTCAGTAGGTGGATGGTGAAGACCGCACGCTCGTACACACAGTATCTTGCTGCCTTTCTCACCTGTTTAATGGCTAAGACACGTTGAATAAAACAGACAGACAAAGCCCTCCAAAGAAGCAGTTCTAACAACCAGTAGCCTAGAAAAATTAGTAGGTCTCAGTTTTTAAAATTTTGTCACAGGAATTTAGTGCAGCCTTATGGTAGCCGTTTAACTTGTTTACATTCGTTTACATTTAATTTGTTTATATTTACAGATTTGCTTAGGGATGTATAGAGATTTCTCAGTTCTTGCTTGATCATGCCACTTGTATTTTAGTGTCACAGAATTCTCTAAAGACATCAGAGTGTACATGCGTCAGTTGCCCGTGTTGAGGTTTATTCTCAAGTCTCTCTTGGTCTTGAATGAGAAAAGCTGTGCTGTGTGTCTTACAGGCTGTGGCGAGTCCTGGCGTGCTTGGCCACGTGTGTCGCATTGTTCTCTTCACATCTGTTAATGTGGATGTGCGGCTTCCTCCTCCACCTAGATCCTCCCTCTCTCTCTCTCTCTCTCTGTCAGCTCTGTTGAAAAGCTTAGTTGTAGAGGAACTTGAAGTTATTCCTGAAGAGAGCATGATGAATTAAAAATAAAAATGTCTGTCTTGGGTGCCTACCGCTCCAGGGATTGTTCCAGGTCGTGGTGGCAGCAGGGTTCTTGTTGCGGGGAGTGCCATGCGAGGGTGGTGGTGGTGGCTGGGGGGACGCCGCCATCAGACGTGTCTGGGGGTGCCCTGTGAGGGTGGTGGTGGTGGCTGGGGGGACACCGCCGTCAGACGTGCCTGGGGGTGCCATGTGAGGGTGGTGGTGGTGGCCACGGGGACACCGCCGTCAGCCATGGCTGGGGGAGCACTGCAGAGCCCCCCAAGGACAGCCAGAGTGACTGGCAGCACTACCTTGCATGGTCCTGGTGGTGGTGGTATTCATCCTATCGCCATTGGTTTAGTTCTTTACATTTTTGTGTGGCTTTCGGCAGGGTGGTAGGGGATGCGAAGAGCATTCGAACATGGCGTCTGAAATGTGGACAAAGGTTCACTGCTTCTTGCAGAGGGAGCTCTGCAGTTTAGACCCGTGAGTGATCACTGTCACACGTGGGCACAGTAAGCTTCCCCGTGCCTCCGTGTCCACCGCTCGCGGGGCAGGTGGCTCCGGACACGCTGTGCCTCCTCTCCCACGCATGGCTGGGGCGCCTCTCCCAGCCGCCGCCTGCAGAGCTCCTAGTCCAGCTCCCAGTCCGGGCTGCCACAGGCTTCCTCCTGAGCAGCTGAGGGCACAGCCAGGGACACGACAGAGATGTGACCGAGACGTGGCTGTCACAGGCACCGGGGTGTTCCAGAGAACTAGCGAACAGCGTGGTTTTGCTTGCCTGTGTCCTTTTCAAGTCATTTTAAGGTCCTGGGCCCAGCAGCCCTTTCTCCTCTGAGGGCTGAGCCCTGATTGGATTAGATTCCCACAGAGAAAAGCTAAGATAATGAACTGTAGGATTTACAATCCAGAAACATCAGAAAACTGAACTTTTGCAGTCTGAGTCCTAGAAAAGTGACATTTTTATGTTACAGCTCTCCTGTCTTCTCTAATTAGAACTCCTCTGAAGGCTTCTACCTTGATCTTTGCTGTTGAGCTGCGTAGCCTGGCATACCTAACTTTGAAGTGCTTGAAGCAGCCTTGCTGTCTCAGGGCCGACTCGGTCGGCTGCACTTGGCAGTCAGGCAGTTTCTGCTCAGACACTGTGACAGCTGAGGCAAAGCCTGTGAAGAGCCGTCCTCTTCTGTTCGGTTTTGTCTTCTCTGTCTTTTTGAGTGCGCTCTGAATTCCTTGTCCGTGTGCTGGCGAAAGCGCAGGGCAACCGACTGAACTGACTGATGTGTGCGCGCAGGGATGCCATGCTCTTCCTGGTCCTCTGCCACTTCCTGCCCCTCAGGAGTCTGTTGAAGTATGTGGCCAGCGCCATGTGCCTGCGGGTGACAGCCTGAGGACACGGTGCTCTGACCTGCCTGGTCCTGGGCAGCCCAGCTCGGACAGCAGGGCTGCTTCAGGCTCCAGTGTTCTCTGAGAATGTGGCTGGACATCAGGCAGGACGGGCAGTGCGGGAGGAAAAGCGAGCAGAGTCAGTCTGCCAGCGGGAGAGGACGTGTGGGCTGCTATGCGACCTCCTGGGGCTGTCCTCAGAGTGACGTCTGCAGTGTCACCTCGAGGCGGCTGCTGGACTTGGGCTCTGCCAGCTGCTGGGGGGCACCTGGGATGCCAGGCACGGCCTTTGCCGTGGGACCTGGAGGGCCGCAGCGGAGGTGGGCTGGAAGGGGTGTGAGGGCATGACCGCTGCAAGGCCAGGGCCTGAGTGGCACTAATTGCAGCCCTGTGCTCCTTGCACCCTGTGAGCCCATGCCCCTGCACACAGGCGTGGACAAGCAGCAGTGGGAGCAGAGCACACATCGCCACGGGCACATGTGGCTGGGCAGCTCCACGTTCCCCCCAAACCCCTCCGGCTGCAGTGTGCAGATCAGGCTTACACCCAGCAGCCAGTGCGACAGACCCAACAAGGAGACGGCTGTGGAAGCAGCGTGGGGGCCGGGGGGGATGAGCCAGTGCCCATGTCAGTCCCCTTTCGGACCCTAACCCCTGTCACTCCACTTCCTTAGCTGAACTAGATGCCGAGCACTCGCAGCGGGTGCAGGACATGGAGCACGCCCAGCAGGCACGGCTGAAGGAGCGGCAGAAGTTCTTCGAGGAAGCCTTCCAGCAGGATGTGGAGCAGTACCTGTCCACGGGCCACCTGCACATCACGGGGCACCGGGGTGAGTGGCGGGGCGCCGGGGTCGCGAGCTCTGACGGAGCACAAGCGTGCGCAGGCTTCTGTCCTGCCTTCGCCCAGTCTCTAGCTGAAGACGTTTTTTCAACTGCATTTTAAAATTACAAATTCCATGATAGAAAATGTAGAAGAAAAAACTAAGTAAAAAAGACAAGAGAACTGAGTCCCGGGATGCCCTGTGTTTCGGCACAGGCTTGCGCTGTTGCCGGGTCAGTGTTGGTTGAAGTTCCTGCCTGAAGGGAATTCTCAGAAAACTTCATGAAAAACGCCCACTTTGAAACAAAATTATGCATGGATTTCAAGGCTTTTTTTTTTTCCCCCAGCACCATACATTTAATTGCGTTTTCCCCCAAACTTTGTGAAGAAACCTCAGACATAAGGGGCTCCTTCCGTGCTGACAGGAATTCTTTGCAAGGCTGTGTATTTAACGCTGTGTTGTCACTGTCGGAGTGTACCCAGGCAGTCGTCTCACTCTCTGGTGTGGGAGCAGTGGATTTGGTTCCAGGACCCCAAGGCTACCAAAGTCTGCAACACCCAGGTCCCCTCTGTGTTGGCCTGCACACACTGTCACCTCTTGATTGCCTGTAGTGCCTGCTACGGTGCCGGCCCTGTGCCAGGAGTGGTCACACGGTGTTGTTTGGGAATAACAGGGGGAGGGGTCTGCACATGCGCAGTGCCGGCACCCTGGGGCAGGCCTTGCAGCTGGCTCCTCGGGAGAGGGACAGCGTGCATGGGTGAGCAGGGCCCTTCCTGAACGCAGAGCCTCTTCGCCACTGTGCGTGGGGCTCTTAGGAGCATCTGGGAGTGGAAACAGAAAACTTGACTAGGAGAGAACTTGGGGAATGGACTCCTTCCTCTGCCACCCCCCGCTGTGGCCTGGGAGCGGTACCCAGGACACTGGAGATGTGGCCAGGGTACCCCTTCCCTGCCCTCCTGTAGGCATGGGTGTCTTACCACCCACCCTCCTGCACCCCGGAAGCCCACTCCCCTTTTCTTCATCCCTTTTCCTGGCACGCCACATCCCCCACACGTTCCCATGATCCTCTGTCCTCTCCCAGGAGCGGGGAGAGAAAGCAGAGGTGAGGCAGGCGAGCAGGCAGAGATGCAGATGAGCCACATGCATGTGCTCAGCATGTGGCCAGCACCCTCGGCTGCCCGCGGCGCTCCGGTGGGCAGCTCAGCACGGAAAGCTGCTCTTCGGCCGGCTGGCAGCTTCCTACCTTCCGGCAGCGCGCTGCTCGGAGTCATCTCCACCTAGTGGCGTGTGCCAGCAGCTGATGCCCTAGTGTTTGGTGCTGCTGGTGGAGCGTGGCTGACCCAGTGGCTTGGGGAGGCATGGAGTCTGCCCTGGAGACCTCCATCCTGTGACGGGCTGGAGCTGAGGACTCCATCCTTGTTGGGGCTGCTGTAGCAGAATGCTGCTGGCTGGGGCACCTTAGCAACACGAGTCGATTTTCTCTCAGTCTGGAGCTCTGCTTGGATCAAGGTGCTGTTGATGTCTGCGGAGGGTTGCCTCCTGATTGGCAGGTGACTGCCTTCTGACAGTGCCCACGTGTGGCCAAAGGGGCTGCGGCCCCTGACTGTAAGACTTCCGTACCAAGGACCCACACGTGTCCTTGGCAGTCAGTCACCATCTCCTAAGGCCCCACTGCATACAGCGTTGTGCTGAGGGCTCAGGCGTCAGCAGGTGAAATGGGAGGGGACACAAACATAGGGTGTCTTGAGTCTCACACCCAGTGGCCAGCCTGCCGCTGTGCATTCTGGAGAGGATGGGAGGTGAAGGAGACGCTGCCAGCGAGGCCCTCCATGCTCAGTGCCTGGATGTGTGCTTGCTCAGGGTACCATCGCGCACGGGATGTGTGCACTTTGGTCCGCCAGCCCCAGAAATGTTGCAGCAGCTTCGTAGTCGTGGCAGAACATGGCAGCTGCGGGAGTGAAGGCAGAGGGCGAATCCTTGTCAAACAGCGACCAGCTCAACTGGGCGGGGCAGTTTTGGGATTCTGAGCAGCAGCTCCAGGATAGTTTGCTTCCTGTTTCACTACAGGGTGGTTGGGTCACTGAGGTAAGAACAGGTGTCAGGCTCCTGCTGCCACTACCCGGAAAAGCAGGAGGTGTCGGTTTGCACTCTCAGCTTTGTGGGAGCTGGGGGTCATGCACACACAACCACCGGGCCTCTGCCGGGATTCACACCGTGTCTCTGTCTCCAGGGGTGAACCCAGGAAGGTTTAGTTTAGCATAGCAGAGCCTGGTGGAGTCGCTGCACGGACACCGCCTTGCAGAGTCACGTGGAAGCAGCAGCCTGCGTGCCCCTCACTTGCAGGAGCAGCGCCGTGGGACGTGTATCCCAGGAAGGGGCGCCTGGGGAGAGCGGAGCCAGATGCGGCCCGGCACAGGTGTGACAGACCAGCACTGCCAGCACGGGGTCGGGTGCTCGGTGAGACCCTGGCCCAGGCCTGTCTTTCTGGCTGCCATCACTCCTGTTTTCTCAGAAAAGCTGCTACTTCAGGCTGGCTCTCAGTGTGTCACACCGTGCCTTGGTTTATTACCACGTGACCTGTGTCCCCAGGCTCCCAGCTCGGGTTCCCCCTGGTCTGTGCTGAACCAGCAGCCTGGCCAGCCTGCCCCGGTGCTCAGGGAGGCACACTACCCTGGATGCCCAAGGTACCCAGGGCACGGGCCGGAGTTGGTGGTCCAGTTGGATAAGATAGAAAGAGTGGCATAATGCAGCTGGCCTGGTGCCCACAGACTGTCCCCAAGACTCACTCTAGCACCTGATGACTGTAACCTGGCATACCTGGCCCCCGGGAGGTTTTTATTTAGGACTCTAAATAAACTTTATTTATTTATTTAGTAAGTCTTCAGAGTCGTCGTTGATGTGTAGTAAGGAGTGTTTTAAATACCCAGCAAAGTGGTGACAGTAATGGCGCCCAGCCCCTTTCTGGATGGCAGTGTATTTAATTCCGCTTTTTATGCCGTGTCCTGCGCTATTCCATGGGCCACAGATGTGCTGGTGCCAGCAGTGTCCCCAGCCTCTCCCCGCCACTGCCCCAGCTGCAGCAGCGCCCCATCTGTACAGCTCAGGCTCCCCCGCAACGAGCGCTGCCTGACACGCCACCCACACATGCACACACACGCCTCATCCGGCTCTCACACCTGACCCCCGGGCAGCATCCATGTCAGCCGTGTCAGCCCGGACGCGTCGGTCATGTTCTCACATGGCTTTCCGAAGGTGAAGGTGCGTCTCCAAGGGTTGTCTCCTCACACTGCAGACGACGCCTGAGCGCACCTCCACGCACTGGTGCAGGTTGCTCGAGGCGGCCTCGTGCGCCTCCCTCTGGCGGTTGCTTGTGTACCAGGGCTCAGATGGGGACTGAGACTGCTGGCATGAGGATGGAAGCTTCCTGGTCATGTGGCCTCTGTGTCTTTGGTCACCGAACATGGCATGCATGTCTGTTGGTCAGCTGTGTGTGTGCGGCTTTGCTAGATGCTGGCACGTTACTTGTCAAGAGGTCTGTGCCACTTACAGCATTCCCAGCTGTGTGTGGGCATTTTCCAGTGACATCTGTGTCAGCACTTGATACGTCAGATCCTTACAGCTTTGTCACTTTCATTTGGGTGTTTGATACTCATCTTCGCCGAGTCGGTTCAGCGTTGGTGTTGGTAAGTTCTGTTGGTGTGTCTCGGAGTGGCCTTGCTGTGCTTGTGTGGGCCATCGGCTCGATCCATGGTAGTGTTGATGGCTTGTACTTCCACGTCTCAGGAAGTCCCAGCTCCAGGTGAGCAGGGCACTCCACCAAGTCTTATCCCTGCAGTTCTGCTCTTTTCCGTATTCTGCCTGGCAGCTCTTCATGCTTTTGCGCCAGCGTTGAGGTTTCAGGTTGTTTGCCAAGACTCAACCCAGCTAGGCTGAGTTTCCAGGTTGAGGGAGAATTGGCCTCTCGGGGATCCCAGTGGTTTTGTGGGTGCGCATTGATCAGCATCCGTTTCCGAGCTTGGCGTGGGGCCCTGCCTGGACCCAGGGACCTCTGCCGAAGGACGTGCCGCCTCTTGGTTACCCGACTGATTGTTGTTCGTTTTGCCTGTTGCCGTAAACTGCGCCGAAAGCCTTCCCGGCGCGGCTGTGTTCTGTTGCTAGGTTGGCTCGGCTTTGCTAAGTCATTCATTTGTGCCTCTTCTCTGGTTCAGTGAGTCCTACCGGAACCACCTCACTTTGAAGTTTTTCTCCCCAAGAAACCAACTTCTCTCCATGGTGATTAACTTCTCTTTAGCTTTGCTTTCTTTGGACGTTTCTCTGTGTTTAAAGGCTTATTTTTTTGTTTGTTTGTTTATCTCAAAGGCAGAGAGCGATCTGCCACCTGCTGGCTCCCATCGCCAAGGCCTGCCCTCACTGGGGCTAGGTCGGGCTGAAGCTGGGGCTCCAGACCCTGTCCCTGTCTCCGGTGTGGCTGGCAAGGAGCCGCGTCCTGGGTGTTGTTCCCTGCCACCTCCCCCGGGTGCGTCAGCCGGAGGCTGGCAGCAGAGCAGGTGACCTGGGTGGCCACTGACCCGTTGTGCGGGACATTTGCTCTGGGTGTGTTGAAGGCGCGGGCTTGGCTTTCAGCATTCGTTTTCTAATAAGGCACTCAAAGGTATGCGTTTCTTGCAGAGTACTTTTAGGTGAATTCTATCCTTTTGATATTTAACTAGATGTTTCAAATTTGTCATTATGATTGAATTTCTTCAACTTGTATGTTTTCTTAAATTATTTGCCTTATTATAGGCTTATTACAGGTTTCTACATTTAAAAAGTCCTTTAATGTGTCTGAGTGTTTGTATGTCAGTAGCGCCTGCCGGACGCAGCTGGGAGCGGCGCTGTAGCCGGGTAGCAGCTTGGGCCGGTAGCTGCCCAGTCTCCTCGCAGTTCCAGACTCCGCGCGTCAGGACTGTCTTCCTCAGCCACGTTTCTTGAACGCGTTCCCTCTGCTTTTTTGTCACTTCTCTCTGCCGTTTTCGGTTGCGCTCTGGCCTTTTCAGAAAGGTGTCGCAGTCTGACCTGAAGTGAAGGCAAAGTCCAGGAAAGCCGTGCAGAGCGGCCACCGCGCCAGGGCTTTGGGGACCGGGCCGCGGGAGGAGCCTTCATGCAGCCCTCCCACCAGCAGCCTCCGGGGTCGTGGAGGCTGCCCAGGAGTCCCCGAGTCCCCGTGGGGATCAGGGTGAGGATCGGCCCCTGAAGATGCTCCTGCATCAGCACCACGGCAGAGCGGGCCTGGCGCCCCCTGGCGGTCGGCCGGGGCTTGCCGCCAGCGTGGGCGCGTCCACTGGGACAGACTGCCATCCCCAACCTCGAATGCGCACAGTGTGTCCTCCATCTCGTCAAGCGGAACTCTGCGTGATTCTGTGTCCAAGACTGCCCACCCGTCACTCAGCCCCTGTGCAGCTCCGGTCGGCACAGGACCCCTCTCCGACTCGAGTCCCTTTGCCAGCAGGCACGCCTTCTTCAGGCAGGCTCTGCTGGTCTGAAGTGCATCTTAAATGACATCTTAGAGACGACATTTGTCTCACATGTTGTTCAGAAGTTCCCTTTGTCGGCAGGTGCGTCCTCTGGCTGCCTTTCTCTGCATCTTTGTCTTGGGTGCTGTGTCCATCGTTGGTGTAGGCGAGCATCGCTGTTACGCAGGGTTCAGCACATGCATCCTCTTTCCCAGCTGCTGAGCACAGCTTAGCTTGCTTTGGCTTTTGGTTTATTTTCTACTGGGCTCTAATTATTGAACATGTGCCTGGAGTTCTAGAATCCAGCGATTACATTGTTCCTGTCTGGAAGCCCTGTGACGTCACTCGCAGTCCATCAGTGTGGGCAGGAAGGGATGGTTGCAGTTTGCTTTCTGCGACCCGAGTGTGCCGTGAACTCCACGTGGGGTCGGAACTGGCGGTTCCTATTCCTGTGAGAGCCAGGGTTACGTGTGCACGCCCCCTTCTGGAACGTGTCTGTGGAACCTGCAGGGGCCTTGCCGCAGCTCTGTGGGCTGCCCAGCCTGGCCATGCTCCGAGCGCGCCCTGGCAGCCTGCTGTGCCGGCCGGTGCCTTCTCTGCAAGGAGTGCCCAGCCGCAGCTGCTGCGGTGCAGACCACCAGGGCGGGGAGAACCCGCATTGGCAGCCGACCGGAGTGGGCCGCGGGCTGAAAAGGAGCCGAGTGTCTGCTGCTGGTCCCGCCGAGAACTGCTCCGTGCCTGCAGTGCCTGTAAACCAAGGGACGCAAAGAACAGGCAGAGCTGTGAGCAAGGGGGACTTGGGACACGGGTCCAGCTGCAGGCTGAGGTGTGCCCACTTCAGTTCCCTTTGAAGGTGGCGATGGGTGGCAGGCTGTACCGCAGGCAGGCAGTGGCAGGCTGAGGTTCAGTACGCGTGGTCCGCAACGATGTTAAAAGCCCCACATGGCCCTGACAGAGGCTCCCCGCCCACGTGAGTGCTGAGCCGGGTGTGACTGTGTGCTGCTGTGTTGCAGAGCCCATGGGCAGCATGTCGTCCATGGAGGTGAACGTGGACATGCTGGAGCACATGGACCTCATGGACATCTCCGACCAGGAGGCCCTGGACGTCTTCTTGAACTCCGGCGGCGAAGAGGGCAGCGTGCAGTCTCCTGTCACAGGTACTCAAGGACATCATAATGCTGCGTGCCCCCCAAAGGGAAGCCACCCCCAGCCCGCACCTGTCCATCTCAAACCAGTGTGAGGTGTAAGGCCAGGAGTGTGGGCAGCTGCCGCAAGGCTCAGGTAAACTTTGTACCTCGCCCACAGGCTTGGGTGTGCCCAGCCCAGCTCTTGCCCGTTTAGGTGCTTTGTCCCCCATTTCCAGGTGCCTTGTCGGCTCTTCGCTGCGCTCACCGCTCCCTGGACCCTTTACCTTCTTCCCTCCCAGCGTTCCTCAGCCCCTTGTCAAGTTCCTCCTTACCGTGGTTTTCCACATCCCCTCCCTGCGCTTCTGCAGGCTTGTCCCAGAAAGGGGGGGTCCTTGGGGCCCCACCCTCATCCTCCCAGGGGCATAGCACTGACTGAAGGGGTTGTGTGGGCCGTGCTGCTGGCAGCGCACAACACGGAAACGGTGCAGCCGCCAAAGAAACTGGAATTCCTAGGAGAGCTGCGGGGTGGGCGGACTTCGGCCGTCATGCCGTGGCGCTGGTGTGGGAGGGGCTGCGTGGCCGGTGCCATCAGTCCAGGCTTGCTGGGTGGGCTGGCCCAGACGCACACCCCCAGGGGCCTGGCACAGGCTGCATGGTAAACAGCATCACTGCAGACCCCAAGTGCCCACCAACAGTAGCATATGCCATCTTCTTGTACCCATTTGCTGTTGCCCATGGCAACCTGAAGGCATACCATATGACAGGTTTCTTTTTCCGTTTCCTTGTAGGGCCTGAACCCCAAACGTGCATCACCTTTGAGGTTCCACATCCTTCACACTTGCCCACTGAGCCGCCTTCCTCCCCGTACACCTGCAGCAACTCGGCAGCGCAGGATGCGGGCGAAGGGAGCGCACGCCCCATGGTGCAGTCGGATGAGGAGGACGTGCAGGTGGACACGGCCCTGGCCACACTGCACTCTGACGGGAAGGCAGCCACAGAGGCAAGCGACGACAGCGACTCCTGAATCAGGACATCCGTGCACACTGAACGACACTCGAGCGTGAGCGCAAGCCCGCCTGTAAAGTCTGGTTGTCTATAGAGGGTCTTGGTTTTTACAGTTGCCAAAAATGTGTGAGAAGTTGACTGAAAGAGCTGTGAATAAAGCAAAGTTGAAACCACAGGAGTCCCCAGCTTGTCTGTGCCAAGGCCCATGGGCACCCACAGCCAGAGGGCCAGTGCAGAGGTTCCCCAAGCAGAGCCTGGCATCAGCAAGGTAGGACGCGGGAGGGAAAGTGGGTGGGAAAGTGGGCTCCCTGGTCCTGGTTCAGAGAGTATTAATGACCTCCCCATCACATGTAGAAAGTTCTAGTTCTCAACATGTAATGAGTTTTAGTCAGGTTCTGTTCTGACCACGCTTCTGCCATCCCAACCTGACCACTGGGCCAGCAGGCCAGCCCCCAACTCCAGCTCAGACACGCGTGTGGGTCCAAGGCCAAGGCCTGCATCGCCAGCACCCTCCTGATGGCCGGGGAGGACTGGGGAGAACTGGGGAGGACTGGGGAGGACCGGGGAGGTCCATGCAGACCCCGCCCACGGCAGCAGGGGCCCCACAAGCCTCCAGCAGCAGCAGTGGCACCCCTCCGTGGCAGGTCCACGCCGGCACCCACCGTGACAGCTCGCTGCACTCATTCAGCTTCCACCAGACAGACAGGTGTCCAAAAAATGTCTTTTTATTATTAAACCTTGTAGTACAAAGCTGAAAAGTAAACAAAAACTGGCAATAAAACCACATGACGTCTCCCCTCCCCAGGGAGGGTGCAGAGCAGCGCTAATAAATTAAACGTCAACCTGTAAGCCAGAGGCAGAAGTCACTGTGGAGCAAGGGGACACAGCAAGGCCAGAACACTGGACAACCACATTGGCAAACACTTGACTGTTTATGTCATTGTTATTAAATATTCCAAAACAGTTCAGTCTTCCGCAACGACGACCAACAAAGTGGATCAGAGAACGTTCCTGGCAGTCACCACTGGCAAGCTCAGTGCAATATGGGTAGCTACGGGATCGATGAATCCAATTATGAAACAAAGAACAGCTTGTGAAAACAGTTTCCCTTTTTTATTCCACACATACTGTACACACAAGCGGAGACGGGCAACAGCTACTCCATTATTGTTCTGTTGTTGTTGTTCAGTGATGTAAGCAGCACTTATCAACGTTACAAGAAAAACCCTGTAAGCATCCAACGCCACGATGAAGAAACTGAAGTGTAAGGCTTTTCTTCATCTCGTCTTCTCCCCCCGCCCCGCCCCCACTGAGAAAAGGCTCAAGTATTTAAAACAATTTACAGGCGTATGTACAAAAGGGATGGGATTCTTTTTTTCTATTTTTTTTTTCCTTTTTGTTACAACATGAAGAGAAAAATAGACAAGATGAGCACAAATGCATTTTCACATTCAGAAAGAACTGCAGACCTAGTGGCTCTACGAGTGATCACAGAGGGAAGGACTGGAGAGGGTTAATGCTGACGGTCGGGTGCACACGGGGAGCGGGCAGACGAGGATGGAATGTCAGATTGCACGTCGGTGACGCAGAAGCGCTCCGGGCTTCCACCACTTGGTTTTCCTTGTGTGTGTGTGTGTGTGTTTTTTTTTTCCCTCTGTAGGGATGCTATTATTGAAGGGTTTCTGATAAAGGAGCCAACAGCACCAAAAATAACAGAATGGATTTCCTAATGAAATCAGGCACAGGTCTCCCGCACGCCCCTCCTTCCTCAGACAGATGCATAGTGCAGTGCTGGTGAGAGAACCGAGTCACGCCAGTCTCCTCACTGCGCACGCGGCCAGGACAGAGTCCGCCTCCAGCTGCCACATGCCAGAGCACACCGACAGGGCTCCTCCGGCTTCCAGAATACAGACTCAGCTCGCACGTGACAGAAGGACAGACAGCCGAAGCAAAGCCGTTCCTCTTCAAGTTTTCTGTGTGTGTGTGTGTGTGTCCTATCCCTTTTCCAATCTAGAAAAATCTGCTCACATGACTGATGTTTTAAAATTTTGTTCTCCAAACTTCACCCTCTTCAAAAACGGGTTAAAAAGCCTTTTTCCCCCCAACAGTTACAAAAAACAAAACAAAACAATAAAACAAAACAAAAAAAGGCTTTTGTCAGCCACAGGGGCGATACAAATTAATACAGCCCCAAGGGTTGAAAACAGTGAGTATACGGCAGCTTCCGATCGGACTGCAGTGTCTAGGTATTCTAAGTACAAAAACAATGGTTCAACAGTTTAATGCTAAAACAAAAATTAGTTCTCTAAAACCAGAAGAAAATCTTCTTTAGAGCTAGTGCAAAGACAGCTTGTATCCTACAGCAAGTACTCCAAACTAGAATATAATTACAAAAAATATATAGAAATCGAGCATGGTGTTGGCATCTTCATGATGCCCCCGCAGCACTTTTGGATGAGCTGCAGGCCGCCAGGCGGGAGGGTGGCACGGCCACGGTCGCTCTCTTGCGGGGGCCTCTTTTTGGTGTGGGTTTGCTGAGACAGTTCTCAATGCTGCCGTTCTTCCCGGACACTTTGCCACAGATCTGGTTGACCAGGCTGATGATCTGTTCCTGTGTGGGGCAGAAAAGAAGACGGATTCAAGGCATGGCCCCGGGACTGCCTGGGGAGTGCACCCCAGCCGGCAGGTCACAGGAGGCTGTGACAGGCCCACACACACCCCCACTCTTGGTGATGATAAGGCCTCTAAACGGGAGGGGCCCAGCCAGGGGCAGCCTTGCACTGCAGAGGCTGCCTGGCTCTGCTCTGCCACCCTGAATGTCAAGAAGCCTGGGCCCTCCTGTCACCCACCCGCTCCCTAAAGCAGGTACTCCACGCTCGTGCAGCCGGTGGCTTCCGCGAGGCATCTTCTAAGAGTACACAGAGATGTGTTTCCCTGCTTCTTCACGCCAAGGTCAACTACCCCTGCACTGCCCACCAGGCCAACCAGTGCCCTGCTGGGGCAGCTGTGCGCTGCCACAGGAAGGGAGCGCAGCGCCCCGAGGGCCTGGCCTGCTGGGTGGCCTACAAGTGGATGACCAGAAGGGAGCACACAGCCACACCGTCACTGTCTAACAGGCCCTGGTGCCTGGCAGGGAAGCGGCTGTGACCAACAAAGAGAGGACCAAGTTCGCAGTCCAGAAGGGGAATGGGCTCCCTCAAGGGCAGTGCTGAGAGGGGCCAGCTGCCAGGTCAGGTGGGAGAGCACAGAGCAAGGCCCCTCGGTGGGGCAGGGCCCTAGGTGGCCCCACGGGCTGGTCCGGGGAGCTGGTCAAGCCCGTGCCCCAGGAAAAGATCCGTGAGAATGCGACCACAAATGGGAAGCACTGCCCCCGCTTTAAAGGGCTCCCACGGAGGCAGAGGATGTAGGTGCTGCTGGAAGGGGCGTACCACAGACAGCAGGGACCTCCCCACGGGGCTGCAAGGGCCCCCACAGAGCCCACCGCTGCCTGACACACCTCGTCGTAGCGGTACATCAGCTTGAGACCCCGACAGGACTTCTGCTTCTCCACGTGGCGCAGGGCACACTCAAGGCAGAAGACGACGTTCTCGTTCTCCTGGACCACCTGCACGGGGGGCAGGACAGCAGAGGTCACGGGAGCCCACATGGCTGCCAGGGAGACCTGGAGGCTCTGTGAGCCCCAGAGCACTGCGTACGTGGAGAACCCCAACCTGACCAGCAACCCTGGCTGTCCCCTCTGCTGTAACGTCTGGGCCTCCACGGGAAGTGGCTGAGGCCTGCCCCACAGGGCGCCTGGGGAGTTTGGGGGATGTGGGCAGGCAGGACCCAGACATCCAGCACGGACGGAAGGGGCACGCAGCACCACCCCAAGAGTTCCTGGCACTTTTGACTCATGGCAAACGAGACCGCACCAAGCTTCTCTTTGTCGGCGGGAGGTGGCCACTTTCACTTCATTCCAGGCAGCCAAAGGGAAGCAGCCTAGAGGTCAAGCTGCCTGCTGTGGGGTGCTCCCGTGAGTCCAGGGCCCTGAGCTTTGGCAGGGTCGCTGCCAGAGTGCCACCTGCCCCAGGCTGGTCGGGCAGGTGCCCATAAGGAGCTGCACTGGCCCCAACAAGCTCCACCGGGGGGTGAGGGAGGCCAGCAGCAAAGGGAGAGAAGCCGACCATCATGGTAATAGAGGGTTGCAGAGTTGGAGCCTGAAACAAGCGGCTGCAAAGACAGGAAAAGCCCGCCTGAACCAAGTATGCCATGTGCTCAGGGGCCGAGGGGTCTCGTAGCTGAACAGAAGCTGCAACCTGAGGCTGGTGGGCCTCCCTCCCAAGAAAAAAAAGGAGCAGAGTACGGGGCCCCCGAGATGGACAGCAGCCGCGCCGAGGCCTCACCATGGAGAGGTAGCACAGGTGCTGGCAGATCTGGCAGCGCCGCTCCGACGTCTCCAGCTGCAACCACTTTCGAGGCTTTTTCTTGCCATCCGCGACGGCACTGTTGCCGTCATGGCTGCCGTAGCGCGCGGACGAGTGGAGGCCTGCCTCAAACAGCTGCCTGCGCTGCCGCAGCTCCGTGTCCCTACACGACAAGCACAGGCCGGCGCTCAGCAAGCTCTGCCAAGGACCTGCCTGCAGCTGCCACAGCCTGCCGGGACCCTCTGTGCAGCCACTGGACCACAGTACCCCCACACCGCCACAAGGGCCCACATCCCTCAGGCAGGATTCTGCCAGTGGTCCCAGCAGGTGCACACACCTCCAGGCCCAGAGCAGAAAAATATTTCTCTGGACAGGCAGAGAAATAGTGATGCTCACAGCCCCGGGAGGCCATACTAACCAGTGAACTTGGGGTGTCTCTCCCGCTCTCAACAGACACTCAAGCCTGAATGCACACCCCACAAATGGGCTGACAAAGAGTTCCTGGAGCCAGGCCCTCTGGGTTGATTTCCACTCCACTCCCCATCACTGGGGTCCCCATTAAACCCCTCATGGCCTGCTTGGGCAAAGCACAGCTAAATCAGCAAAGCCCACCGTGGAGCTAAGCCAGCACCCCCGGCAGAGAGGCTGGCCCAGCCCTGTTCCCCAGGCCAGCCGATCCTCACCTGAGCTCGTCCAGCAGGGCCGAGATGGTGCTCAGAGTGGGGCCGTTTTCCTTCTTGGCTTCTGCTTGTGCGATCTGGTACAGCAGCTTCTCCATGGAGAATGGCTTGGCTATGTGGCGACGTTTCATTTCCTAAGAGAGCAGTCACATCCCATCAGGCCAGCACACAGCTGTCCGCACGAAAGGCGACAGGCAGCGAGTGTCTTCCTAAAGGGAGAGAGCAGCGACCCAGGCCAAGGCACAGCCCCTCCTGTAGGAGTGCTGGCAGGAACCTGGTGCCACGCTGCAGCAGCTGCTCCTGGGACCCTGCAGGGTCACACTTCGGTCTTTCCTGACACCAGCTCACATCTAGAGCTTTCCTACAAGAGCCTCCCAGCAAGCACTTCAGGATTTCAAAGACAGATTTCAAAACGCAAATGTCCATCCACAGATAGGCGGGGGTGGCTGCTGGTCCTGCTTACCTTGGCAGTCTCGAAGCCCATACTTGTCCACTGAGTGGTGGCAAAGTGCACCGTTTCGGACACGCTGTAGCCACAGCACACTTTGGACACAAAGGAGCCCGGGAAGCAGACAACAAACTGGCCACTCTGCTGCACCGTCCTGTGCACCTTGATGCCCTCTCTGCAAAGCACCTCTGGCGAGATCTGGGGAGACAAGGCCGGGCTGAGCTCCCTCCCATGCCCAGAGTCCCCACATACCCGCACCTGCTCTCCACAGGCTTGGCACACATCACAGAATAGGCAGGCTGAGCGGACCACTAGGAGCCCCTTCCTGAAGCCCACCCTGCCAACAATGTCCTAGCTGGCAGCTGCTGGGCTCCTCTCTGGAGTCAGATGAGGCCCCTGTCATCCTCCACGTGCCAGGCAGCCTGAACACTGGAGCCACAGGACCAAGGCGGCAGACTGCACACAGCCAGAGGCCCTGGGCTCGGTGCGCCTGACCTCCGTACCGAGTGAAGGCTGCTCCTCCCTGCTGGCAGCCCTCCACAGACATGCAGGCCCTTGCCTTGGCCACCCCAGCGTGCAGTGCAGTGGGAGTTGTTCCTGGTGCTCGTTAGGGACCACAAGGGGGTTCATTTCATGTTGTCATCTTTGCCCATAAAAGGCAGGTCCAGCAGGAGGGTGAGGCTGGGCAGTGGGTGCCTGGGGAGGTGTACACATACCATGACGTTGCTCTCCAGCATCTGCAGCCCAGGGGTGCCGTTGGCTTGCAGCAGGGTGTGGACCACGCCCTCCAGCTTGTTCTCCTCTTCAGCAGGAATGCAATACCTGGGGTGCAGAGCACATGGGCAAAGGCCCCACGCAAACAGTCACTCTCCTGGTGCAGGTCCATCCCTACTCCCCAGGACAGGCAGCTCCAGCTCCATGCACCAGTGCCAGGGCTGGCTTGGCATCAGGAACCAACCCTTCCCACCACGCCCACAGGTGTCTTTCCCTGACAGGGGGCCAAACCGTAGCCATGCCCGCAACATATAGACTCAAAGTTTCCTTACATCTGACCTACACTGTCAGCCAAAGCCCTTCGACCAAAACCGGATGCTGAGAAAACCCTGTAAATTTGAACCAGACCCAAGGGCCAGCCCCACCAGCCTCCTGCTCGAGAAGGGCGCCCTCTGCCTGCCAGAGATCCCTAAGGAAGCTCCAGAAGGGCCTGCCCAGGTGGGAGCTGGGCCAGGAGAAGGACAAGAGCTCTGCAGTTCTCCAATCCAGGTGGGCAAGGGGTCAAGCCCGGGCACTGCCTGCCATCTGAAAGCTGCCTCTCAGCCCCCTTAAGCCACGGTCTGGGATTGCAGCCCACCTGGCAGTTGGTGTGGCCACAGGGCTGCCTCAGGCAGCTAGCAGGAGGAGGAGAGAGAGGAAGGAGTGTTAGCAACAGTGGTGTTTAACCCACAGAGGACTCGGGAGCGACTCAAGGAGCCCACCTGTCCACACCGACCACACGCGGAGCTCTGAGGCCCGGGCTGCACTAGGCTGGTGCTAACAGCCCTGAGCCCCGGGCCGCCGCAGGACATGGGGGCAGAGAGGAACCAGAGAGGACCCTGGGCTGCCCTCACTATGGACCCACAGTGAAAACCAAACTGCAGACAGCGTTGCTGGAGAACAGCGACGGCGACTCCGACACCTGCCCTCGACCCCCAGACCGCAGCAGCCCACCCTCAGCATACTTGGCTGTGTGTCAGATCCCCTCCCTTGGAGGTCAGAGCCTGGTTCCCAGGACTCAGTAACGTGCCATTGTATTTTCAAATGCTTTTTCTTCTCAAAAGTGCTAAAATGGTGTCATCGATTTGTGACTTCAGTGTGGAATCTGGAACAGAAGTCACATCCAGCAGCATTCAGGCCACAGGCCGCGACCCACAGGCATGCTGTGCCTTGCAAGGGCTCACGTCTGCAGGACGCACCTGTGCCTCCACAACTCCCCAAATCCTGGGCTGCGACCACTGAAGGGAGGCAGGCCCTGGTTGTGGCGAGGTATCCCAAGATGCAGCCAGGGTTCGTTAGGAAAGCTGAGGATTTGGCCTCCACAACAGCTTGATCTTAAACTTAAAAATCAACAATGCAAAAATCATCATCCCAGAATCAAAACCGTGGGTTAACTATTAGCAGCAATGGCAAAAAGACACTGACCGGTCGGCACAAAAAAGGCAACTCCCAGACAATATCCTGTGGCAACCTGAACACTTCCATGGCAAGCAGGGATGCCAACAGGCCCTGGGAAACAGCCTACCGTCCCCTTTCCACTTGCCCTCCCGCAGCCCGGAGGCCTTCAAGCTCGGGCACCCAGGGACCAGGCATACTCACCAAATGCAATCAGCACCAGTGTGTAAGTAGTCAATGTACGGAAGGTGATTCTGGTCTCGAGACCAGCATGAGGTAGAGAAGACCATGCCGATGTTGAGCCAGGGAATAGTCACTCCTGAAACACAGTGGGAGCAGCATTGCAGAGGGCGCAGTCAAAGCTCAACACGACTAGCGCTATGGTGCACCCAGCTCAGCAGCTGCCTGTGTGTGTGCATCCCGGCCGCTCCACCTCCCATCCACGTCCCTGCTCATGTGCCCAGGACAGCAGCGGAAGGAGAACCTATGTGCTTGGCTCGGTGCCCCTGTGAAGATGCAGCCCAGTCCATGCTGCTGTACGGACAGATAGGATCTTCTTGTTGCTCCCTCTTTGCATATTATAACCGCCTTTCAACTAACTAAATAAAATTCTTAAAAAACAAAACCAAACCAAGAATCCAGCAACCTTCAAAATGGCAGAACATCCGATTTCCCTGGGGCAGCAAGAATGCCCCACCCAGGAAGGCAACTCTAGATGCCATGGGGTTGGCACACCCACCTGCACGCTGACAAGAGGTGCCCAGTCCATCAAGGACCAGTGCTGGACACAGGGAGGGCCCCAGGGTTGGGCTAGAGAAAAGTGACCTGCCTGTAAAGGAAGGTGCTGTGGGATACAGGCTCCGAGTCAGATCAGAAATGGGTCCTTAGTGCCCAGTTTCAGCTGCCTCCTCACAGGGCCCTGCACTTGAGGCCAATATGGCCTGCACTGCCTTTGCCATTTCCTGCACTGCGCGAGGCACACCGCGAGGCTGTGGCCGCAGGAGCCTGAGGTGCTTGAAGGAAGCCATGTCAAGGTTCTAAGCTGGATGCTGAGCCCCCCCCGCCCCCCCGCCGGCTGCTCAGTCCTGCTCACTGTTCCCAGCCTGTATCCACAGTGTCCGTTTCCTATCTGGGCGTTCCACCCCGAGCCCCTTGTGCTGACGGAGGAAGGCATGGTCCACTCTGCTCCACACTTACCAGGCACAGCACCGAGGTGACGCAGGATGGACCCTGTGTTATTGGGGAGGACGGTGAGGTTCCATCCATGCCTACAGAGAGAAAGAGGCCAGCGGTTACTGCCAGCAGGGAAGGCTGCCTCCCAGGCCTCAGGGCAGGGCACATGGGCTCGGAATTACCTTGAGAACGGCTCGGATTTCCCTACCGGAAACCCACTGCCGTGCGTGTTGGTGTCCACCTTGCCACAGTGCACGGCCACGTGGCAGTCTTTCTCTTCTACCAGCCTCCAGTACTCTTGCTGTGGGAGGAAGAAGTGGCGGGTCAGCCCATAGCTCGAGGGCGCCTCCAGCAGGGCAGAGCACTTAGCTGGTACACACCCTGCCCGCCTGTTCCCCCCGCCCCTCAAAGAACCACAGCATCAATGGGTAGGCAGCCCTGGGGTGACCCCAGATGAGCAACAAAGCTACGTGAGATGCCAGAGAGACTGGAGAATACGCCTCATGAAAGCAAACGGAAATCCCTTAGGAAGAAACTTGGACATTTTTCTGCAGAAAAGTGTGCCTTTGAAGACCATGCTACCATGACCTAGTTGAAGTATTCAAGCAGCACAGACAGGAATCTTACCTGGCACCCGAGCCCTCTGTGACACACACTCAACAGGGATGCCCCAGAAGACATGAATAAGTTACACTCGGGGAAGGGACAGGCACAGAGCACGGTAACAGTGGCCCGGAGTCACTGAATCCCAAGACAGAAAAGCAGACCTGCTGGGCACTGGCGTCTGGGGACAGACGCACTGGGACAGCGGAACAGCAATGAGAAGGCACACATGCCACGGAGCACGCTCTAACAATGGACCAGGGGGCACACTGCCAGTAAACACGTACAGAGAAAGGTCTCCGATACGAAAGACTGCTCTTATTAAGAAGCAATGATAGAAAATGGCCAAAGACATCCTATTCTGCTCCTGCTGTCATGCCCGTGACGCTCCAGGCTGGCGCCTGGACACTGATGCACTGACCACACCTGCACGCACCTGTGAGCCCAGCTCGCACACAGGGCCAGCCTGGAGGAAGTGAGGAAGAGGAAGACGGACTGCCACCCAGGCCAATCACATTCGAGACTGGCTGTGGGTCTGGGAGATCTGGGAGACACACTGGCAGTCTCAGGAGAC
>NW_024466809.1:0-34447 GCF_017591425.1 Ochotona curzoniae
AATCATTATTTTTTAAATACTATGGGATAAAACATATGATAGTCTTCTGACATGAATTAATGCTTTTTAAAGGAATATCGAGGTTAAGTATATAGTTTCTTGTTACCATTCCTTCAATCTTCAAGTCATAAATTAATCTCTTTTCCATTTCTGTAATTTTGTTTAAAGGATGTTATCTAAATTCAACTATATAACATGAAATATTTGAAATTGAATGGACATATACTTATAAAATATTTCCCAATGACCTTTTGATAATTTGGGGGAATTATCAACATGTGAAATTTTAGTAAAATTTACAAATGTGAAAAAAAAGAATCTGGAACATTGGGGTGCTCATAGACCATATGGAAATTCAGCTTCTGATCTAAGAGGGTGAGAATGCACTCCATGAAAAAGCAAAAAATTATTGCTCTAGTGTCTAGAATGTGCAACCCTTATAAGTAACACAAAATGATTTCCAATTTGATAACTTCTGTCTGTCCCGGCAATGATACTTACAGACATTTGCCTATAAACCAGGAGATGAGAGATGTCTCTCTTTATGACTTCCCGATTTTCCCTGTCTCTTACTGTGTCACTCTAACACATCAAAGGGCCCTCCTCCTCCTCCAGGTAGTGTATGTACGTAAACTCCTCTCTTCAATGGTTTCTTTTCATTTTGTGGTGTTTTCATTGCATTGGAAAACAAAACTGTATTTCCCAACAAAACAGAAAGTTTTCTAACTCCTCATATTTGAAATATGTTGGCTATTTTTTATTGAACAAGCTGTTATATAAAACTTTAAGCAGTTGCTTGATATTAAAGTCCCACATTGTTTTTCAGATAACATTTTTTAAAAGATTGTATTTCTTTTTATTGCAAAGGAATACAGGAGGAGAGACAGAGAGGAAAAACTTATGTCCATTGATTTACTCCCCAGGCAGCTGCAATGCCCCGAGCTGAGCCAATCTGAAGCCAGGAATCAGGAGCTCTTCCAGGTCTCTCATACTGGTGCAGAGTCTCAAGGCTTTGGGCTGTCCTTAATTTCTTTCACAGGCCCCAAGCAGGGAGCTGGATGGGAAGTGAGGCCACAAGGGTCAGAACCGGTACCCAAATCCTGGTCCACTCAAGGGAAGGACTTTAGTTGCTAGGTCATCGTGCCAGTCCCCAGATAACTTTTAAAATATTTCTTTCTTTTTGAAATTGTCAACATTTTTCATTTCTTCTTTTCCATGTTCTTTTATTTATTGTTGGGATGCAAGCATCAAACTGTGTCAAGGAAGTTGACTAAATGAGCTTTCATAGTGGATGGCCCTATCCTCTTTTAATTAGGTGATTTCCAGTTAGTTTGTAAGCTTGCTTCTAAAGCTAATGTTGAATTTCTTCACACAATATTTGTTTTATTTATTAATTATTTTATGATTTGCGTATATGCAACATGTTATGTACTTCATCTTTGCATTTCTAAAGCATAGGATGTTTTCCTTTTTCTCTCTATTCCTCCATCCCTTTATCTTCGTGTCTTCCTTTGTTGTTGTAATAACTTTATGATAAAATACAGTCAAATAATCTCATAATTTATGACTTAGTGCTCAACTTCATGAAGTGTAAAACAAGTGAAAAGTTGTTTACTGTTCCACAGAAATACATACAAAGATAGCTGTAAGAAATACTGTAGATACAGTAATGAAACCTTAGGATGTTGATTTCTTGCATTTGCATTCAGTGTGGTATGTGTGTATTTGTTATGTTACATATTAGCTTCCACAAAACAGAGAAAATATATAATAATTTGATTTTTGGAGATTGACTACTTTCCTAAGCATTATGATCTTAGAGGTATTCATTTTGTGAGAAAAGGCAATAGTGATTCTTTCCTTAAGGCTGACTAGCATCCCATGATATATGTAAGCTGTGTTTTCTTTGCCCATACATTCATTGATTGATGAATATCTTGACTGATATTTTAGCCTAGCTATCGTTAATTCAACTGCTATAAAAATAAAGTACAAATATTCTTTCATTTGCTCATTTCACTGCATTGTATAAAAGCCAATGAGGTTGTTGTGTCTGCAGTGATTTGGTTCTATTTTCATATTTATAAGTACTTTCCATGTTAATTTCCATTATTGTAGCAGCAACTTACATTCCCATGAATAGTTTTTATTCATGAGTGATTTTTAATGTATTAAAATATTTGAAATATCTCAGAATTTTTCAGTTTGGCAAATACTCTACATAAGAATAATAAAATATTGTCCTTCTCTAACAGGTATTTGAATTTGAGTTGTCTTCAGAAGACATGAAAAGTCTAGATGGATTGAACAGGAATGTTCGATATTATCCTGCCGATTTGTAAGTAGTTTTACAAAGTGTGTTACCTGAATTTATGTTCTGAGGAGGAATATTTCCATAGTGTCTGCAAAAAGGCACTATGGGCACCACCAAAGAAGACTGACTAAAAGTTGTAAATTAAAATTTACTTCCTCTTCTCCCAAAGCTTCCTAATTCTTACCTGACTGAAAAATTTTCCACAGTCTGATCCCAGGCGGAATTTTTTTTTTTAGTCATCTCCATGCTTGTTTATTTTACAGGCCATTAAGATAATTCACATTCCAGATTTTTGTAGATTTATAAGTAAACAATTAGTGTCAGTAACTAATGTACAGGTTGAATATACATTTGTATGAACAACTGATTTAGTTTTGGTAGCTGATCTGTACAAAATAGTCTTGGATTTAAAAGTACTTGAAAAAAATCAGCTTAGATTGTAAATCCTGTGAATTGTCTTCTGTTCCTTGTAGCAGATTTGTTTGACAATGTTCTTCCCTAAACTTATCCATGTAAGAAATTACAAATACATTTTAAAATTTCAATAATACTTTTGAAAAAAGATCTCAGAGATCTTTAAAGATTACTCATTAAAACATTTTAGGGGGAAGGATGGATGAGTGATACCAAAATAAAATAAAATGTATGTGGTGGTGAATTTCCAAACATTAAAACATTACACTAATAACAAGATCAAAGGCCAAAATAATCCATTATTTTGGGTAATGTTGAGAGCAACACCCAATAATCCTGAAGTATGATAATATTAACTTGAAGTACAGCAAATTATATGAAAAACTATTAAAAATTCAAAATAAGCATAGCTCATCCATTTGCATAAATGTATATTCTCACCATATGAAGTTGTTCTTACAAGTTTGCAAATTAATTTTCAACATACTGAAATCTCCCTCTTTTTTTGTGTTTGTTAAGAACTCAAAACTTTTGTTCACCCTGAGAAAGGCTGACTTTACAACGTTATTGGAAATACAGTTTTCTGAAATATGGTAATCTCATTAGAGATGTTGAAGTCTTCAAAATAGATCATAAAACAGTAACAACAAAACAAAAAAACAGTGTAGAAGAGAATTTGCAGCCAACAAAAGATCCTTACTCCCCTTTTGTCCACTAAGTTTACAGGAGCTGGCAAAGACATTCACAAGCAAGGATTATTATAAGTCTACATATTCAAAATTGAAAGATGTGTTATAGTTATTCATGTTTGACTGTTACAGAGACAAATGAAAAGTACGTCAGGGAAATCAGGTAGACATGTAGTGATGAGGCATGAATAATTCCCACAATCATTCACTTTGCATAAATACACATTTTTTAAATATAATAATTAATTATTGTGTTTTCACTGTATATTTTCAGTAGTTAGGAAAATAGAGAAACATGTGCATTACACAGGAAACATCTTGACACTGAACTCTGTCTTATCAAATAAATCCATTTAGTATTTTATTGAATGATGAGCTAGGAGCAATCAAGAGCATTAATCAAACTGGTGTCAAACTGCTAGCAGTGACATATACATCCTAAATCCTTTTCTTTCAGTGTTAAACAGTATGCGTATGTTTCCTGTTCATAAACACACAGCTGCATTTCATTTATCATTGAGAACATATGTAAGCTAATCTTGAATATGGCTTTGTGTAATTGAAAGATACAATCATGTTAAAAGTATATGTTTGAATTCTTTATTCTGGATGTACAATATGATACGTTCAAGGTAAAGACTATAATGTGCAAATTTTGAGTGAGGTTATATATTTGTCATAAAGTAATGCTCTTTAATGTGAGATTTTAAGATGGAGAGTTAGCTTATTTATTTCAAATTTTTTGGATAGCTCCAAAAAATCACTTTTTTTTTTTTTTGCTTTTAGAATGTAGTCATTGAGTTTAAACTATGCTCCTCTCATTTCAGCTTTATTGGACACCAAAATTATCCATTTTCTGATGAATATTAACCTGAAGACCTTTATTATAATTTCTACTACAAGTTCCTTCCTGTGGACCATGGTGTAGGGGACATGGCAGATGTTGGTGACTGGGCACCCTCTTCTGGTTAATGCTTTCCTTAGCAACTTGCCCTTGGCCAGATTTGTACCCATAGGACATAAATTCATGACTGTAAAGCTTTGTCATTGTGGAAAACTAAATGATCTTTTATTAAAAATTTTACCTACACTCTTATACTATTGTTTGCCTGCATTGTTTTATTCTGACTCTTTAGACCCTTAAACTGATTTGCCTTGAAGTTTGGAGATCGCTGTGGGAAATTGTAGTAGCGAGTCCAAAATACTTGCTGGGATACACCTGGGAATGCCTGTCAGTCTGCAGAGTTTGGAAAAGATTTTTCTGTATAAGCCCAAACATCCTGAGGATTTATATTGCAAGGGAATATCGCAAGGGAATATCCAAGATGCCTAGTCCAGTCCTAAGGCAGCTTTTTAGGGCACCGATATTGCTATATTTACAGCACATTAAGTTTTTTTTAAGATTTTTTATTTATTTATTCTAGATATAAAGTCAGAGACAGAGAGGAAGCTCCAGAGAGACTCCCAAGATGAGGCTCTGCCGAGTCACTGTGCTGATCCAAAGCCAGGAGCCAGGAACATCTTTCCAGGTCTCCCACGCAGGTGCAGGGTCCCAAGGCTTTGGCCATCCTCGACTGCTTCCCCAAGCCACAAGCAGGGAGCTGCATGGGAAGTGGAGCTGCTGGGATCAGAACTGGCACTCATATGGGATCCTGGCACGTTCAAGGTGAGGACTTTAACCATTATGCTATCGCGCTGGGCTCAGCACATTAAGTTTTAAAGTTGCAAGGGATTCAGCCAGGGAGAGTACCTTAGTAATCAGAACTGAGCGGGGTTGAGATTGAGAAACTGAATTCATCTATGCCTGAAAGTGTTGCCAGCAGTTCTTTGATATAAATATTAGTAGATAAAAATTATGATACCCAGCCATCAGGGAAATGCAAATTAAAACCGCAATGAAGTCTTACCTCACACATTAGAATGGCTGTCATCTAACAATCACAAAATAACAAATGTTGACAAGGATGTTAAGAGAAGAAAACCTTCCACATTACTGGTTAAAGTAAACTAGTACTTTACTAGAAAAAATGGAAAATATGGAGATTTCTCAGAAATTTGAAAATGGGTCTAACATATGACATAACCATTCCACTTCTGCGATTTTGCCAAAGGAAATCAAAAGAATATTTGAAATGATCCGTACTGCAGTGTTTATAGAGGCACAACACAAATAACTAATATATCAAATCACTCATATATTCAACAACTTATAAATGGATCAAGAAATTGTGCTAGGGGATAAGGGAACATGGAACTGTATCATAAAATGATAGCAATAATAATGAAATGTTAAAAAAAAGAAATTGTGCTGTATAATACATGGCAAAACACTAGTCAATCTTAAAAAAGAGAAAGAAATCCTTTGTTTTCTGCAACAAAATGGATGCAACTGGAAACCATTATGCTTAGTGAAATAAACCAGTCCCCAAAAGACAAATATCTTATGTTCTCCCTAATTGGTGGAAAATAATATACAGAGCACAGCAATCAAAAGTAAATGAGTAAACTGAATACATTGAGAATTTATTACTGATTAGTTATTGGTTATATTCTTGAGTAATGCTTGTTTCCTACTCACTGCTTTTAGAAATCTTTATTTAGTGGAGGGTTAAGCTTGTGATTATAAAGTAAATTGAAAAAAATGTTATTACCAAAGTAAAAGAAAAATGAAAACAGAAGGAGGAATAATTGGAAGGAGAGATGAATATAAATACCTCTATGCTCTTAAAGCATATACATGAAATGCATGACATTTCTTCATTTTACATACATACATGCTTAAAAAAGAGAAAAAGGGAACTAAGTATGTTGTCAATAAGAGAGTCCTGTAAATCAACTCCATAATTTTCAGTCACTCACCTTCAGTCTCTCTACAATTTATAGCCCTGTATTTAAATTAAGTAAATATTTTTTAAACTAAAAACACACACAAATATATAATTATATGTCTTATGGACTACATATCTAAGCTATACAACGATTTACATTAAGTCCATTATTAGCATCTATAAACAATAGAGATTAGCATAATGTAAGTAATGGATGTATGCAGAATTCCCATTACTATTTTTGTTATATTTTTGTATTACATCACCTTTGCTTGTGAAGTATGTTTCTTGAGGCAACCCAGAGATTAATCTTTTCTTTTTTATCTTCACTTTTTAAAGTATTTATTTAGTTTTATTTCAAGAACATAGTTACAGAGATAAGAGAGAGAGAGAGAAAGAGAGACAGAGAGAGAGAAAGAGAGATGTATCCATTGGTTCTCACCTCAAACAGCTACAAAGGCCAGAGCTGGGCTGTTCCCAAGGCAGGATCTAGGATTCAGGCTCTTCTACCTGGCCTTCCACATGGGTACAGAGGTCCTAGGGCTTGGCCCCTCCTCCAGTGCCTTCAAAGACTATTACCAGGAAGCCACATTGGAAGTCAGCTGGATTTGGTGCCCATATGGGATGCTGGTTCCACAGGTGGAGACTTAGTGTGCTATACCATGATACCAGAATCATTTTTAATTTTTAAATTGAATCAATCAATGCCTTTTTATTGGGACATTTAGCTCATTTATAGTCAGCTATTAATGATAAATAACAAATTGCCCTTGAAATTTTAATATAAGTATTTTCATAGCTTGTATTGAATTTCCTTCAGTTGTTTTTTCACAAGGTTTTCCACCTTCATATTTTTTCTCATGATGCTAATCGACTCCTTTCTGTGGCACATTAATCATAATTTGTAAGACTAGACAGGTATTAGCACATTCTTGAAAGTTCTGCTTATCTTGTACATCTTTATTTCACATTCATTTATAAATGAGAGCTTGGCTAGGTAGAGCATTCTGGGTTGGTAATTTTTGCTTTTAGAACATAAATTATGTTTTCAGTCTCTCCTGTCCCACAGAGAAATCAGCTCTCAATTTGCTGGAAATTCCTCTAAAAATGAAACCAAATCTCAAAAATGCAAAAGCAGGACCATCCTATTGTCTGTCTCCCTTAGTCTAAGATGTCCTCACATGTCCTTTATCAAAAGAAATTCGTTGAAGGCTCCAGCAAGCCTTACAAACTTTTCAACCATTGGACTCAAGGAGTCCTTTGCTCTCCATTAGACAGGAACCTTTGGTGGCCAGCATGCCTGGGGTGATTTGTTTCTGTGCAGAATATGACTGCCACATGCACTTAACCCCCATACCAACTGGAGCCACTTGGCCACCATAAATTCTCTCAGGATGGTCATAAGCACCACTGACCGTGAATTTGGACACCAATTGATCATGCACCTCTCTTCCTTAATTTCAACCCATAAGAACCTTGACCCCTAAATCTTTACACAGGGATTATGCAACAGCTGCTCAGCTCATTGCTCTGTGTACTTTGCAATATAAACCTACTTTCTTTCACCTCCCTGATATCAGTGATTGGCCTTCTGTGCAATTGGTGAGCAGATGCAGTTTGGAAGTTCTATAGAAAGAGCTCCAACTAGCTCGGGCTGTTATTCAGCAACAAAGGTGTCCTGGTATAATTCATTTGAAAATTTTAGAGGACTCTATTTTGTTTATGAAAGTTTGACTATAAGCTACCACGGTGAGGCTGTTTTTTTGATCATGCCTAATTGTGGTTCAATGCATTCCTTCTATTTTTATGTCTATATTTTCCTTTAAATTTGTAATACTTTCCATTATTCTATAATATTTGTATTGTATTTCTCCCATGTGGAAGACCCAGGATGTGCTCCTGACTACCAGTCTTCAATTGAGCCAGGAGCTTCTTCCAGCTCTCCCACGTGAGCACAGAAGCCCAAGAACTTGGAGCCATCTTTTGCTATATTTCTAGCTCATTAGCTTGATGCCTGATTGGAAGTGGAGCAGTAGGAGCTAGAACCAGTGTCAATATGGAATGAGGGTGCAGCAGGGGCAGATTAGCTTACTGAGTTTTCCTATGCCTTTATTCACTAAGTTGATGATGGGCACAGTAGGGATCTAGGCTCTTCATGCAACCCAATGTTGTTACTGAGATTCACATTATACAAGTCTGTCTCTTCAGGGAAGGTCTGGTGTATAAACGACTCAGCTGTGGTTGTTCTAAGTATGCCTGGCTCACAAATCCCCATCATGAAAAGAGCCTGGCTCCAGAGTTATGAAATTGGTGCTAGCTATATTTGCTGCATGGAAATAGAAACTTCTCTAATTGAGGCCTATATCCAGCTCAGCGATATTGGAAATAATATTGGCTGGAAAAATTGGTACTAATAGATAATGCCCAAGGGAGTGGTTTGATATGTGGCAATGATTTTGGCTCTGTTACAATGGAAAAAAACTTTATGTGGAACAAATTCTTTGTGTGCAGTTTTAGCTTAGAACAAAGTATGGTAGTTGGACCGGGGATTTTCAGCTAATTTTCTGGGGTGGAGCAATAGTCCAGAGTGCTATCTGATAAGACCGTAGTGGAGCTCCTCTGTCTAGAGTCAGTGGAGAGAGAGTTGTGCGTTCTGAGTTCCTACTCTAACAAACATGTGAATAGTATTGTTAGTACTGAATCATCAGTTTGCACTCTCTCACTCCACTTTGAAATCTGTCCCTGTGTTTCGTGACCCATGAGCCTTGCTATTAGAATAAACAGGTGACAAAATCAGGAATTTCTCAAGTGATTCTCAGTGGGAAATTTATGGAGAAGAGTATGGCCTTAATACCAATAGAGCATCTTATTTTAAGAGTCTTTGGGGAGGTCTAACACAGCTCTCCCGAATCCATTGTCCACTGAAGTAGAAAGGAATACATAGACCTTGGCTCTGTGGTCACATCTGTCCTGTTAGGTACAGTTGTGCACTGGTCTTAAAGCCTGAAATGGGCTGTGGAAGCTTTTTTCTTGGCAGTTAGGCTTCCTGGGCCCTTTTGATTCT
Organism: Ochotona curzoniae; assembly: GCF_017591425.1. NCBI lineage: Eukaryota > Metazoa > Chordata > Mammalia > Lagomorpha > Ochotonidae > Ochotona > Ochotona curzoniae. The sequence goes on from NW_024466809.1 coordinate 9,310, forward strand.
AAGCCATCAAGATGACCTTAGCAGACTGGAGCAGGTGAGAGAGACAGATGTTACCACTGCTCGTGGCAGCAGCATTGACAGTGTACTTGTGCTCTCTTCCAGCTGGGTTATGGAGTTCCTGTGCTGTTCTTTCACAGCACTGATGAGGTCCTTGACTCTTATGAAGCTCAACTGTGTGAATAGCTGTTGCATTTTTGTGTCCTGGGGACAATTGCCACAACTTCTTCATTGGCTGTCATTTGGTCCCATGCTTCTCAGTTTTAACTTAGATATTTCATGGAGGAACAATAAAAAATTGATCAGAAATCATTTCTTTAATTCTTTCTATCTTTGTGTGTTGTATAAGACAAGTAATTATTTTAAATCATGTGTGATTAGAAGGGATTTTATCACAAATGTAAAATAAGCAAAAATCAGGATGTCAGATAAAGTTAATAAAGTTAATAATCATTTGGTAAATGAGTTACCTCTTTTTATAATATATGAGAACTCTAAAGGGAGCATTATAAATGCAATGGTTACTTTTCCATTGGCAATAAAAATTATCTTTTATATAAAATTGTGAACTGTTTCCCAGTCCCTGCTGAACTGTGGGATATTGCTTTCAAGTCACTCCTCCCAATGTCATAGACCTTTAAACAGGTAGTTAGATGTTGATTCCTGTGGTTCCTGGGAAGGCAGCAGAAAGAAGCAGACTGCTCATGGCCAGCATAGTGAATGCAATGGATCCCAAATATCAGCGTGTGGCACTAAATGATGGTCACTTCATTCCTGCGCTGGGATTTGGCACTTTTGCACCTGATGAGGTAATTTGTGCTGCTTAGTGCTTGAGGGGGCAAAAGAAAAAAGACAAAAGAAAAAAGTGGCTGGAATGTAACCTTAGATTTTTGAAGTTAGTTCTTCAGTGATTCCACGAGTTTTAGTGGCTTTAACGGATGACAGAGAGATTAATAATATCTAATAATTATTTCATCTTTTGAAAATACATATTATTTGAGTGTGTTTTTTAAAGTATATTAATTTGTGTGAAAGTCAATTGCAGAAATAGTGCCAGAGAGAAACAGCACAAGAGATCTTCTATCCATTACAGGACTGCCCATATTGACTACAAACCAAGGCTGGTCCAGACTGAAGCCAGGAACCAGGAATGTGGTTAGGGTCTTACACATAGGTGAAGGAGCCCATCAGGGTCATATTCTGTTGATTTCCATAACACATTAGTAGGGAAAATGGATCAGAAATGGAGCTGTGGGACTCTCACTGAAACATGTGTTAGATATCAGCATTGCAAGTGGTGATATTACTGCTATGCCACAATAAGAATGAATTCAAATAATATCTGCTTTCCATTCAAGTAATTGCTTATTTTCAATCTTGCTCCTGAGGCACAAGGAAGCCTACATTGTCCCTCATTCTCTACCATATTTGGAAGATGGCTGAAGTAGCTACCCTGCCTGGGAAGATTTTTATAAGGCAGATATGCCTAATTTTTGTTGAGGGCAACGATTTGGTTTTGGCTAAAATGGAGACTGTAAATGACCACAGTCCTGTATAAATACATTTTCACATGTTATCAAACTTACTTCTCACAGAAGAACTCTTTTGAGTTCTTTTCAATTAAATAAAATAGGATCAATAACAACTTTTTTTCCATATTTTATTTCATATTTTATTCCATTTAATTCCTTCCTGTGTTACCTTTCCTTTGCAAGTTCACTGTGTAAATAACAACTAAAATATCGGCTATTTGCTATTATGTTTTGTACCCTCCTGTTAAATCAATAAAGCTAGCACAGTTCCTGTGGAACTTTGACACCAGTAAATAATATGGTTGCCCACTGTGAGGAGGTTCCTTACTTGCATACCTCTTTATGTTAGTTAGGGGAAATGCACTCAGTTCTCCAAAATGCAAAGTTATTCTAACATGTTAGAAATATTTAATTGTTGTGAAAATCACTGATGATAGATGAACTAATTCTAACCACAGAGGTCTCAAAATAATATTTGTGGTTACCTCTCTAGGTTCCAAAAAGTGAAGCTGGGGTGGCCACCAAAATAGCTATTGATGTGGGGTTCCGCCACATTGATGCTGCTCACGTTTATCAAAATGAACCTGAAATAGGTCAGGCCATCCGCAGCAAGATTGCAGACGGCACTGTGAAGAGAGAAGACATATTCTACACTTCAAAGGTATCACATGTTTGATGCATTAATGTGATAATTAGCAAAACATGATTTATAGAAAGGAAAATTATACAATTTCATTTTTATTTGGTGAGAAATTGCTCCTATTTCCACATTTAAATCACACATTTTTCTGTTTTATTAAGTTTAACATTTATTTTTCTGGAAGTTTTAAGTTTGCTCTATTCACATAATATGTGTATTGATTGCATACTTCTCAAAAGGAGTGTTTGCTTTGTTGTTTTGCTGTTGTTTATGAATAACCTTATGTATTTTTAACATTAATTTATTGTCACATAGAAATGTGAAAATATTTTCTTTCATTTGTGGGCTTTCTCTTCATTTTGCTAACTGCTTCTTAGTTGTGTGGAAGTTTTTTAGCTGAATAAAATATATTAAAAACAGATAAGTTTTGCTTTTATGCCCTGTGCTATGAATTTGGATAGTTATCCAAAGAGCCATTTGCTTCATCAATTTTTTTTGTGCTGTCTCCTCTGCTTTCCCCTAGTATTTTGTTCATGTGAAGTCTTAATTTTTTCATCAATTTTGAGATTATTTTTCTGTCATATATATAGGTAGGCATCTGGGTCCAAACTTATGCATTTGCAAATCAAATATCCTAATGTCATTCACTGAATGAACACTGTTTTGTGTAAGGAATGCCATTGCTCAAGTTTTTAAAGATCAAAAGATTATAGATGTGTTCATGTCTTTCTGAGGGCCCTGTACTATGCCACTAGACTACATGTTTTAATGTAGGAGTGCGTGTGTGTGTGTAAGTACCATGATGTTTTGATTATAACAGCCCTATATTATACCTTGAAAGCTGTTACTGTGATACTGCTCTCTGTTTTTTACTGTTTATGATTGCTTTGACTGTTCAGGGCCATTTTTGTTTCTATGACAGCTTTTAAAGCTTTTTAAATATTTATTTGAAATATGCAATGATAGTGAGAGGATGAGATGGAGAAAGGGACCTTCCTCCAGTTGTTTCATTCCTCAGCTGGCCTCCCTGTTCTTTTTAGTCGTGCCTTAATTCACTGCACCCCAGCGTTGGTTCTGAGACTACTATCTTTTGGCTACAGTGTTCAGTGAGTTAGCTCTCTAGTTTTTCTGAAAAACCAGTTCTATAATTCACTGATTTTTTTTTTACTGATTTCTACTTTTAATTCTGTTTATTGCCTCTCTTTCTTCATTTCTTTCCTTCTGATTTCAGTTTTATTTTACTCTTGTTTTTCTAAGTGTTTTGGAAGTATTATTTGATTATGAAGTTAGTATATTTTAATTTTTTTTAATGTAGGCACCTACTGCTGCAACAAACTCTTCTAAAAATGACCCTTTTGACTTATTCTATGACTCAGTGTTCCTTCATGAGCATGTTGTTCCAATTGCACGTACTTGGCATACATTTTAGAATTTCTTTTGCTCTTGATTGTCTTCTTTAGATGCTGTGGTCTTTAAAGATACATAATGGGAACCAGTATTACAGCATTTCAGGCTAATCCTCCACCTGCAAGCATTAGCATCCCATGTGTGTTGATTCTAGCTCAGGCTGCTCTGCTTCCAATTCAGCTTTCTGCTTAAGGCCTGCAAGAACAGTGAAGGAAGGTCGGAGTCTAGAGACATGGCAGATATCTAAGATGAATTCAAGCTTAGACACTCATCAAATGATGGTTGGATAAAGAAATTCAAAATATATTCACAACAGACTATTATTCAGCAATAAAAAGTGAAATTCTGTCATGAAATGGGTAGCACTAAAGGTCATCATGTTAAATGAAATACACCATCACAAAATGACAAACATCACATGTACATATCTTACTAATGGACTTTAATATGGAGCGTGAAAATTATGGAATATGATTTCATTTTGCATATACCCTTAAATATTGATTCATTGAATCATTTTACTCTTTTCTATTTATGTTATGAAGATTGTCATGACTCTCAATTTGTGATACTAGCATCACATCATCAATAAAATTAAATTAAAAAAATAAAATTCAGAAATCTAAATAACATATACTTGAAAACATTTTTTGAATTTTTTGAGACACTTTATGACATTTTATAGACTTATGTGGTCTATTCTAGAGAATAATCTGTGTCCTATGGAAAATAATATGTATTCTCCAATGGTTGGATGGATGGTCTGTGGATTTCCATTAGATAATTTAGTTTACAATATAAATTATCTCTGTTTTGTATTTGTTATTTTTTGTTGATTGACATATGCATTGATATAAGTTAATTATTAATATCCCCCAGTGTAATTATTTCTGATGCTGTGTCTTTCGTTAAATTTGCTAACTTTATTATAAAACTGAATGCCTTAGCATTAGTTGCATATATATCTCAGTTGCATATATATCTTTTTGTCATATCTTTTTGTTGAACAGATGCCTTGGTCAATCCATGTTGATCATTGTTTCTCTTACAGTTCATTTTGTTAATAGAAATATGCCTGCTTCTGTTTTATTTCTTTTTGCCCAGAATAACATTTTCATTCTCTTACTTTTTTTATCTTTGTGCCATTACTGTTGAATTTGTTTCCTTTTTCCAAATGTGATTGAATCTTGTTTTCTTATCCCTTCAGCCTACTGGTAGCTTTTCACATGAAAATTTAACCTCTTTGTGTTCAAGTTTATCATAGATTAGCAACTCACTTTTTTTCTATAAAATTATATGTTTGTTGGGCCCAGGGCAATAGTGTAGTGGTTAAAGTCCGCGCCTTCCACGCCCAGGATCCCATATGGGCACTGGTTCTAATCCTGGCGGCCCTGCTTCCAATTCAGCTCCCTGATTGTAGCCTGGGGAAGCAGTCGAGGACGGCCCAAAGCCTTGGGTTCCTGCACCCATGCAGGACACCTGGAGGAGGTTCCTGGCTCATGGCTTTGGATAGGCACAGCACCAGCCATTGTGCTCACTTGGGGAGTGAATCATCAGAGAGAAGATCTTCCTCTCTGTCCCTCTTCCTCTCTGTATATCTCCATTTCTAATAAAAATTAATAAATCTTTAAAAAATTATGTTTATTTTGAGCATTTCTTGTTCTCTCAACTAGTAGGTTTTCTACCTTCATATTGTTTTTTGTTCTTGTTTGCTTTTACAATGCATGCTTAAGGATCATTTGTAAAATTGGCCGTGGAGTAAGAATTCTTTTAATTAAAAAAATGCAAAATCTTTATTTCATCTTGGTTAATGAGTGGAAGTTTCTCTGGGTAAGGTATTGTGGTCCTTTCTCCTTGCTGGCATTGTTTGTTTTGTCTGTTCAGACTATGTACTTTGTCTCTCCATTCCATTTTGGACTTTAGTGCATCTGTTGAGAAATGCTCTCTTGGGCCCGGCATGGTGGCGCAAGTGGTTAAAGGTCCTCGCCTTGCACGCCCAGGATCCCATATGGGCGCTGGTTCTAATCCCAGCAGCCCCGCTTCCCTTCCAGCTCCCTGCCTGTGGCCTGGGAAAGCACTAGAGGACAGCCCAAAGCTTTGGGAACCTGCGCCCGCGTGGGAGACCCGGAAGAGGCTCCTGGCTTTGGATTGGCATAGCATTGGCTGTTGCGCTCACTTGGGGAGTGAACCATCTGATGGAAGATCTTCCTCTCTGTCTCTCCTCTCTGTATATCCGCCTTTCCAATAAAAATAAAATAAATCTTTTTAAAAAAATATGAATACTATTGGGCTGAGGTGTAGCTCTTATCTAATCATGTCTTTTTAGGGTCCTACGAGCTCGAAGTATTTGGATGCCCATTACTTTTGCTAAGTATGGCAAGTTTTCTCCTATTAATTCAGTGACCAGATTATTTTTAAACACTTTTTCCCATTCCTCAGAAAATCCAAAGACTCATATAATGGTGTTCTAGAATCCAAGACATTTTTCACTTTTATTTATTTTTTTCTTTTCTTCTTTGAGATATTTGAAAATACCTCTTTCTAACATATATTCTTTCTTTTACTTCTCTCAGTCTATTGGGAAGATTGTTCATTGTGTTTTTTCATTTGACTTACTGATTTTTTCATTCTTGTGACATGTTTTTGTTTCTTTTTCAAAATCTTGCTTTGTAAAATCTGTCAAACCTAATTCAAGCACCAGTTGTTATTATCAACTATGGCATATGTATTTCTGGTGTAATAATCAGAGCTTTGATGAGTAATATGTAAACGAATGCTAAAGATTCTGTTGATAAATCAGAACACAAGAAATCAAAAAAGAGGAATCATTTTTCTCTGTATTCAACATTTTAGTGTGTTAAAAATAATATTAAATGAAGTAAAGTAAGCAATTAGGCTAATCCTCTGTTTATAACCCCTGCAGCTTTGGTGCACTTTCCTTCAACCAGAATTGGTCCGGAAAGCCTTGGAACAGTCACTGAAAAGACTTCAACTGGACTATGTTGACCTGTACCTTATTCATTATCCAGTAGGTTTGAAGGTAGGAAGTTTAATATCATCAGTTTTATTTTTCATTAGCTGTCAATATGAACATCATTTTCTCAAATGAGTAAATGATATTGATACATTTATTTTAAGATTTATTTTTTTTTTTATTATTTTTTTTTTTTTTCATTGGAAAGGCGGATGTACAGAGAGAGGAGAGAGAGAGAGGAAGATCTTCCGTCCGATGATTCACTCCCCAAGTGAGCGCAACGGGCCGATACTATGCCGATCCGAAGCCAGGAGCCTCTTCCGGGTCTCCCGCACGGGCGCAGGTTCCCAAAGCTTTGGGCCGTCCTCGACTGCCTTCCCAGGCCACAGGCAGGGAGCTGGAAGGGAAGCGGGGCTGCCGGGACCAGAACCGGCGCCCATATGGGATCCCGGGGTTGCAAGGCGAGGACTTAACCACTTGCGCCACCGCGCCGGGCCCCGATATTGATACATTTATAAAAGCTTAGTTTGCTTAAGGTATAAAAACTGCTCAAACTTGTTTCTGACATCCAGTTTATTGTATAATGTTAAATGGGGAGCCCAAATCATGAGTAATACACAGCTGTGAGGTTTTAGAACTATGTATGTATCAGTAGTTTCCACAGCAATGCCACAGGTTTAAATAGATTTATCTGAGCATTTTCATCCCTGACCTACATGACTTCAGACAGTTCCAAAGTCTCAGCCACTAACATTACGTGGCTGATCTGTATCTGTTAGTATAATACAACCTTGATCCGCATTCTGTCTGATCCACAGACATGCAAAGATATGAGGAAGACTGATTTTGTAGCCTGCATGAAGAGTACAGTCCAATATTAATGGAAGACAATGTCATGTTTCTACAGAAATTCACAGTTAAGCTTATTTCTTTAGATGTAAGAACAGAAGCACACAAAGTAACATCAATCCATGGGTTACTATTTAATTCTGCAAAAATCGCATTGAATATGTGAAAACAAATGTGAGAAGAAAGTCTGTAGCATAATGACATTCTTTACTATTCCATATGCAAGGCATGTTGCAAATACATGTCTGAAATGTTGCTCCGTATATTTTACTGAAGTTTTATGTTTCAGAATAAATTCAAATGTGTGTATTCCTATGAGGTGCATATCTGAATCCTGTGGTATAGTGTAAAATTACTTCTGTTCCAGCCTGGAGAAGAACTATTCCCAATAGATGAACATGGGAAAGCAAAATTTGAATCAGTGGATATCTGTGCCACTTGGGAAGTGAGTACTGGAAGGAGTAAGTATAGAGGAAGCAGCAATTGGAGGGCAGCAGGTCCCAATTCAATTTAAAGAATGAGTCATAAAATCTAAAATGTACATATTCATGTCATCCTTCATTGTAATTATGCTCAAACAGTGGGAGAGGAAGACAAAAATAGGAGGTTACAGACAGAAACAGAGAAGAATTAGGGGCAAAGAAGACAGTATCATCTTTTCATTAATGTACAGTGCTTTCTCTGTTTTCTTATGGATGACATAGGAATTTCTTTTCTTAACATCAACATCCCTCACAGTATTTTTAATGATTTTCTTTTCTTTTGTCAGCCAATGACCATTAACTTCATTTAGTCTCTTGACAGTTTCAATTTAAATGAGTTATAATACCTATAATATTTTTGTTGTTTGTGGAAATACACTTTACAATCTTTCTGCCCAGATGATGGAAAAGTGCAAAGATGCAGGACTGGCCAAGTCCATCGGGGTATCCAACTTCAACCGCAGGCAGTTGGAGATGATTCTGAACAAGCCAGGCCTCAAGTACAAGCCTGTGTGCAACCAGGTGAGGACTCAGCCTCCTCTGCTTCAGCTTTGAGTTCTTTTATTCCAATACCATTTCTCCTCCACTTCTCTTTGCCATACACTCTGGAAAAAAAAAAAATTCTTCAGGGAGATCTTATGTCTGTGTTTAGGGCAAATAAAACCCTCCATTATCTCCGTATTTGGTAATGTCTTAGGGAAAGGTAATGGATCCTTAGTACTGAAATATGTGTAAAAATTTGTGGAGGCAAAGATCATCAAGAAGAGCACATGTCCATTGCCAATCCTCAATGGGAAGATGGGTTTATCTGCAAAGGAGATGTAAGATATCAATACTTAGTCAATAATCAAATCTCAATGAAAGCTGGATTTATCCCAGAATAATCAAGAATGTGTAGCATTGGAGGAAGAGAAGGGGGAGTGGGAAATCCCTATATCTACATGAATGTGTCATAGAAAATATTAATAACAGTAAGAAAATGCATAGGATGATTATCACAACCACTGATTGGTGAAGGAGATACAGAAGTCACTGCAAAATGAAAACAATTGATCAGCAGTATATAATGGAACAGTGAATGTAGGACAAAACAGCTGAAATGTTTTTTTTTTTTTTTTTTTTTCTTTTATGATAGAGTTCCATAGACTCCTGGAAGTCCTTTATCTCCACCCTAAATCCACCCCTCACTGATTTGCTCTATATAATTATACTAATATAGTCATCCATAAACAATCATAAGTCCATCATTCTGCTATTTTTTTACTGTATCCTGACATTGTAGGTATGGATAATGACAGAGTCCAAATCCTATTTCTAAGATATATTTAACAGATTCATTGGCAATCCATCTTTGGAAGTAGAAATGCATACTGCACTGTATCTTCACATCTTGATATGACAGTCTCTGTTACACATATATCAAGATGCATGTTTGCCTTTACACCTATTGAATTTCTATGCTTTGTAGGCTGCTTTATATAAGAGAGAACATAGGATATTTGTCCTTTGGGGGTTGGCTTATTTCAATGAGAATGACGGTTTCTAATTAGGATCATCTTGTTGAGATTTGATGAATTTTATTCTTTTTAATGGGTAAAGGGTGTTCTATAAAGTAGAAGTACCACAGTTTCTTTAATCACTCCTCTTTCAGTGGTCATCTGGTTGTTTCCACACCTTTGAAATTCAGACATACAAATCTTTTTTATTTATATCTGTTCTTTCTGTTATATTGAACAGGATGAAATAATGGGAGACTAAGAAAATAATATGGGGAAGACATACTATGGGGAAGACATAGCATATTATGGTGATTCTTTTGTGACCACATCTACACTCAAGAAAGTTTAGCAAAAATTAAGCTGCTGTTCTCCTTGAGTCTATTTTATTCCTTGCTCTTTTGCCATCAAATCCATGTTTAAATACAATATTTTCAATCTAAATTTCATCTGTTTCTACATTTTGCTACATTCATAATTTATGTTTCCATTTATTTTAATACTAATAATACAAATACTATGAGACTGTTCAATATTGTCTATTCACAGGTTGAATGCCATCCCTATCTCAACCAGAGCAAACTGCTGGATTTCTGCAAGTCCAAGGACATTATTCTGGTTGCCTATGCTGCTTTGGGATCAAGTCGAGATCCAAAATGGTAAAAGAAAAACAGGACGTGTTTTCTAAATCACAGTGTTGATGAAATTCAATCAGTTTACAACATTAACTCACAACTGACTCAGAAGGAGGAGATTGTACACATTTGAAATATTTCAGATGTTGTGAAGCTGTCTTTTTGAATCACTGATTTAGAGTGGAGTACGTAGCATGTTTTGGAAGCTTCTTAATAAACTGAAGGCTTAGCCTCAAGAGCTCAGCTTTTCTACTTCTTTCAGGGTGCACAAGAATACTCCAATTCTCTTGGAAGATCCAGTGGTTTGTGCCTTGGCCAAAAAGCACAAGAGAAGTCCAGCCCAGATTGTTCTTCGCTACCAGCTGCAGCGTGGGGTTGTGGTCCTTGCCAAGAGCTTCATTGAGAGGGAGATCAAAGAGAATATTCAGGTGATGGGCACTTGGGACTGGAGGAATCCAGGAACCTACATAGTATCCCTTCCATTTGTTCTGCTTTGCAACATGTCAAGATATTTTGCATCAAACTTTTACCCATGCATTCAAAATTTCTGTGTATTTTTGAGACATAATAAGAAGGCATAGTTATAATGAACAGAAAATTTTAAAAATCAGTTTTTTAGTATGAACCTCAGGATAAGGTTGTGGGATTGTCCACAATAAATATGGGTAAGAGTGGCCTCATAATTTTGTGAGCAGTCATCTTTTCAGTCTTCTGAAAAAGCATTAAATGAATAGACATGAAGTGATGGTTTGAAACCACCACCTCTTCAGGCCTTTGCAGTAGTTATCATCCTAGGGAAGGGTGAGTATATGGGGGAGGGGAGCGATGGGAGGTGATGTTTGCCTTGAGAACTGAATTGAAGCAGGAAAACCTGACAGTATTTACAGAAGCTAAAGTGACCTTCCCCACTGCAACTGTATTGAAGTGGCTTTGGATTGGGGTCTGAATGGAGAGAGATCCTTCTGAGATAATTTTAAGAGATTTGTATGGGACATTCATCTTTCATTCCTTTCCTTCTGTGAGCCATTACTGGTTGGAGGGTGTTGGAGATGTAGAATTCCTGAAATTTCTTTTATGATTTCATAGTGTACTTAATAGTCCCCTTGGTATAGGGCAAGGGGAATTTCCTTAGGTTCCCTAGGGAGAGGACTGGAACCTGCCTTGACAAGGCTATAACCAAGGAAAAGGATGTCATGCTGTCCCCTTGTTTCAAAGAAACCAGTAAGATGAATTTAGGTTCTTGTCCTGGTGTCAAAGACAATTCATGAGAAATGACACACAGTTAGAGCAGATGTCAAATCTTATTTCAATGATAGCCAAAACCCCAGCAAAGGAGAGGGGCTGATGAAAAGGAAGAACAAGCTGCTGGGGTCTCACAATGCAGGGGTATTTGCATGTCTCTAGTGCGTTATCCCCCTGAGCAATGATGATGGTTATATAAGCTACTATTAAGGCAAGGGCAGTCTTAATGGAGTCCTTTCTAACTTGTTTGTCCAGAAATGTAAATGTTGTCCGTTGGCAAATATTTGTTAGAAGGGGCTTCCATCTCACTCTATTTAGTGCATGCATATTTATCAAGAGCATCACTGTATGTGATAGCAAGAAGCTGTAAGATGTGGCCAATCTAGTCCGATCTTAGTCCTGGATTCCCTCATGCTCAATAGTAATGCCAGGAAGAACGAAGAGTTTCTTCAAAGAAGGGCCAATACACTTTGTGGTTCTGGTACAGATGTCCTTTGAGTCTTGACATAGTTTCATTTCCAGTGACGACTTTTTGGCGGAGTTGTAGGGCTTCTAGAAAAGCCAATCTCTGTAATGGCTACAGTCTATTCAATGCCCTGGCTTTTTACATCACACACAAAAAAATCCCTCCATAACTTTGTTGTTGTTGTTTTACTAAGTTTGAATATTTAGAGAGGATTGTAAGAATGGACATGTAGTTGGGGAAGTTTAACAAACTCCCTCCCATTGCTGACTGTGCCACAGTCAGAAGCTGGGAGGAGGGAGAAAGTGACCCGCCCCATTATACCACACCATCATGCATCCAAGTCAGCATGCAGGACAAACTTTGGTAATCTTGCTATCTTTTAAAACAGAAGAGTTAGTTTTAAAATAATTTCCTTCTATTCTCTTCCAAGTTAATCTCACAGAGCATTCAGCTTCCAAAACCTTGTACAACATGCTTATTCCTTCAATACCTGTTTCTGTTAGAACTTTCTATCAAAACATGCTTTCAACTTTCCTTCACCAACAATACATTCTTATGCCTATAGCTTTTTTTCCCACAACTGTATCCCCACCTACTGGTTCCTTTAATTTACATCATAGCTTTCAATACCTCTTGATTGAGAAAACAAAAAATATTTCACTACATGAAACATCTTAACCCATAGTTACTTCAAAGCAGTTTTGAATTTTGAAAACCATGAAAGCAGTTTTTTTGAGCACTAAGAGCCTCAGAACAATATTATGGTTTGTGTCTTTTGAGGTCTGGCTTATTTCATGAAGCACAATGATTTCCATTTGCTCTGTTTCTATTGAAAAAGACAGATTTTCCTCCTTTTTGTGGTTGAAAGCATTCCATCAACCATATAAACCACATTTTCTTTATCCAGTCATCAAGTGATGGACATTTGGGTTAATTCCAAGTGTTATATATTGTGAACAATTAAAGACACAGAGATGCAGATAACTATGTTGCTTTTATTTCTATTGGGTAACTTCCCAGGGTCAGGCTGGTGATCAAATGGCAGCTTTCAAGGAGTCTCTGAAATGGTTGTTCCAATTGATATTCTCACTAATACGCGGTGTTTATTGATGAGTCATTTCTTGATGTCTCAAAATATTTGTAAACATTTCAGGGTTTTCAAGAATGGCAAATATTCACTGTAAAAATTTAAATATTGTATTCCTGCAAACAGATATTTGGATTCCAGTTGTCTTCAGAGGACATGAAAACATTAGACGGCCTAGACAGAAATCTTCGATATTATTCTGCTGATTTGTAAGTGGCTTTAGTAAATGTGTTGCCTTCATTTATTTGCTAAGGAGGAATGTAGACTGGGTTTTAGCCTTTATTTTCCTACTTCCGGCAATTAAGCTCTGTGGGAACCACGCTTATAGCCTAATTATAAATCCGTAAAAATAATACTTCATTTCCCAAACCTTCTTAATTTTTATCTGATGAAGGTATTTCCAGCAACACTTTGATTCTAGACGATAGACCTGTTCTTTCATTGACATGTTTATTTATACCGTAAGTCTTTAATAGCTTAATTCAAACTTCAAGAGTTGTCTTATTTCTTGATAGAAGTTCTATAAAAACTACTCCAAAATATAGGCGGCTTCGGAAAAAAATATATCTTATACCACAAAGCGTGTAAGTAGCCTCCAAAAATGGCAGTAGGCTTGGTTACTATTCTCTTCTGGAAAAAAAAAATGCATATTTAAGAACTTACAAATTAAATAGAAACTTTCATTGATGTTTTTGAAACAAATTAGTGCTAATTTCAGAAGTAATGAGTGCTTATCATAAAAGTATTTCCCTGGGGAAAGAATACAGATGAAGGATGACTTTTACTACATAAAGCTCAATTCATCTGGTTATAAATTTCTGTACCTTGGGCCCGGCGCTGTGGCGCAATGGTTGGGGTCCTCACCTTGCACGCCCGGGATCCCATATGGGCGCCGGTTCTAATCTCGGTGGCCCCGCTTCCCATCCAACTCCCTGCCTGTGGCCTGGGACGGCAGTCGAGGATGGCCCAAAGCCTTGGGATCCTGCACCCACGTGGGAGACCCTGAAGAAGTTCCTGGTTCCCGGCTTCGGATTGGCACAGCACCAGCCATTGCGGCTCACTTGGGGAGTGAATCATCAGACGGAGGATCTTCCCCTCTGTCTCTCCTCTCTGTATATCTGCCTTTCCAATAAAAATAAAATAAATCTTAAAAAAATAATATAAATAAATAAATAAATAAATCTCTGTACCTCACATTAGTAAGAAATCATGAGGAAAAGAAATTCAGCATTGCCAAGACAGCTAACGGTAACACCAAAAGCAATAATCAATGGTCTCAGGTGTTTATAAAATACATTTTTTATTGTAAGTTTGGGAATAGGCAAAATAAGCCTTATGTGAGCCATTACTGCATTTCACAATACCTTTTTAGCATTGTAATAAATTTGATTTGAAGAATAAGTACGTTTCCAATTGGCTATTGCTATTTTTCATTACAAAATAAGCACTTAAGAAAACTACACCACTATTAATAATAATCTTGAACTCAAACCCTGTATTTACCTTGAGAAAGGTTGACCTTAGAAGGTTAATGGAAACACATGATTAGGATCTTCAGAAATATAGTGTTCTCAATACCGATGAAGAGGTGTTAAATGTAGATTTTAGCAGAAGAGAATGGAGTCAGTAAGTCCATGATGGAAGGGTATTGGAAGCCAAACAGAAAATCCTCACTCTCCTTTTGAGCTCGAAGTTTTCAGAAGCTAAAAAAAATATACAAACAACAAGAGTAATCAGGACTATACATTCCCTCCATCTGTGGAATTTATAATTCATGATGGAAATAAAAGTGATGTTATGAAAGAGGTTAGTGGGCTGTAAAATTGTGTATTCGAAAGTACTGGATGTATTATAATTACTAATGTTCATTATTATAGATAAAATGAACACAATCAAAGAGATGTAACAAATAAAATGGCAAATTATGAATAATTATATTTATCATAAAGTTATGATCATGAATAGGAAAGATTTTAAAAACTAAAAGAAAGCAAACATTACATCTACCTTAATGGTAGCTCCACAGAAATCATTTCTTTAGTATTCTGGAAACGTGGTCACTGAGTTTGGATTGTGCATTCTTCCCTTCTTAGGTTTCTTGGACACCCAAATTTTCCATTTGCTGATGAATATTAACTCAGAGACAACTTTCACTTCTACCAAAAGCTCCTGCAATTGGACCCATGGCTGAGGAGACATCTCAAATGCTGGTGACTGCGCACTGTTCTGGCTACTCTACGCTGCTAATAGCTCACCCTCGGTTGAAGCAATATCCACAGGATATAACATGATGTCTATAGTTTTTTGTCATTATTGAAAATAAAATGTATGGTAAAGATTTTTGCCTACCACTTGCTTTATTACTTGTATGCTTTGTTTCATTCTACTTTGTTAATGCTGCAAACTGATTTTCCTATCAATTTGGAGACCCGTGTGTTTGTGGATGCACTGGCGTGGGGAGATAACAAATAATCCACAGATTGTGCTGAAATAAAGTGGAAGGAGTTATAACACAGCAGAGCATTTAGCAAAGATTTCTTAGTCACTATTGCTTCAGTGTTTTCAGGAATAAGAAATCATTGCATAAATCCTAGATGGTGAAATAATACTGCAAGGATGATTAGTAGTCTAGATGTTCCCTTTTAGCATCATTATGTGTCAGGGCTACAGACACCTGGGTTTTTGGTATCCTGGGGAAACTGAGGAAGTAGGGGCACATCTCTCTTGGAAAAGCTGGCAACATTTTTGATGATATCTGTAGATAAAAGGTAACTTTAAACACATTTTATCAAGATACTTAGATACTCACTATTATGTATACCCTAGGGGAAACAATTAAGTCCCTGGGCATAGAGTGGCATAGAAAATGAAAGAACCAATTAGAAATGAAATGAATAAAAATGGAAGAACTAATGAGAAGATGCCCATTCATATTACTTCCATATTTATCAATTCTGTTAAAAATTTAAAATGAATATTAATCCCTTCCCTTTTATCCCTTTAAAAAACATAAACATGAAACTGGAAGGATAACTACTATAAAGTACAAATTATAACAAAGTCATTAAGTATTATCAAGGGTATATGAAAAACCAAAAATAAACACAGAATCAAAACCACGCTCTTCATCCACTTAAAAGCCTTAAGAAAAAAGCATATGCAACATAGCATGTTGTTTTAGCATGCAAAAACTCCTTAGACTATTTTTTACAACGACTTGGAATTATTTTGATTAACTTTTCATTATGTAAAGATACTCAGACAATCAGATAATTACATCAAAAACATAAATTAATTTCAAAAACTTTCTTCAAAAGTCAGGATAATGTCATGGGCTAAGAGTCAAGAAACTCAGAGGCTGTCAGTTTTCATGACCTGTGTAAATATTTGAACATGAAATCTTTAGCTCTTCTGTCTCTGTGGATACTTTTTTCCTGTCAAGTAGGCTTTAAACAACTTCCTATAACTGAGACATATCCTACCAAAGTGTATGCCTTACAGTCTTTCTGTCAATATTCACCATTTCATAAGCTGTGAATTTTTTATTCTTTTTTTTTGTGTGTGTGTGTAATTTTGGGCACTTTTCCGTCTTCACTCAAACCCTTTTTGATCTCAGGTATTCTTCACACTTTACATATCATCAATGATCTGAGAAATCTCAAATCCAAACTTCCATGTTAACATTTAAACTAAACTCCAGATTGAAACATCAAATTTGCTACTAAGAATTTCCATGTGTTCATGCAATGCACATATCATAAAAATCTGAAATAATATTCTCTAATCCTCTAGACACCTACCTCCAATTTTGCCAAACTTGGAAATTTTTAACTACATACCTCCTTTTAAACAATATTGGAGTTGAGATCACCTCCCTCTTTTTTTCTTGCAGTCAACATATATTTTTCAAGCTAGGATTGCCAAATTATCTTCAAAATGTATCCAAAATTGTCTTCAGTGGTTTGTTTCCCATTATTTAGTATGTTGACTTTTGCCTGTTAGAGGAATATAGAAGTTAGGAATCAATCCTTTTTCTCTATGAATGGAGAAATCTATATAAATGATGGATGCAGTGATATTTAGGCAAAATAATATTGGTAAAAATGTGTACACCCTCAGTGGCATTGGAAAATTAAAAATACAGAGGTATAGTTATCTAGATGAAGTTTTTGCAATGGTCATTGAAAAACCACTGGAATTAAACTGTTTGAAAATAGACCAAGCCTTTTAGGATAAAACATGGAATTAAGATTTTAACCAATTATATTATTTCACTGGTTAGCAACTAAGACCGATATTTGATATCACTATTATATGTAGGTGCCAGTCCAAGTCCTGGGCAGATTACCTTTTTCTTTTTAAACATATACTTATTTTAATATCTTATGATATAGTTTCATAGGCTCTTGAATTTCTCTTCCCACCCATATTACCCCCCACACTGATTTCCCCTATATTTTTGCAATAGCATAGTCTTTCATAATCAGTCATAACTCTGTCATTCTGCTATTTAAGGGTATCCTGACATTACAGGTATAGACACAGCACCCTATTGTCAAGATATAGTTAACGGTTTCATTGACAGTCCATCTTTGATTTGGAAGTAGAGATGCATGCTGCATCGTATCTTCACACCTGGATATGATAGTCTCTATACACAGTTACTATATATGCCCTTAAAATGACCAATATGGAGGTGAAAGAATGAAAAATGAAATAAAATACAAACTTCTTGAAGCAAATGATGCTAATGTGTGACCTATGTGTCAGTGAAGAAATCAATAAGAAAAATGAATACATCAAGCTGAGAAGCAAAGAAGATGATAAACAAAAATGAAGAAGAACCAACAGAATGGGATTAAATCTTTTAACACTGCACAGCTGATAGGGGTCTAATATCCAGGATTTACACAGAGCTTCAGAAACTCAACAACTACAAACAAGCAACCTTATGAAGATATGGGTGGAGGATATGAACAGGCATTTTTCAAAACAATAAATTCAGATGGCTAATAGACATATGAAAAAAAAAATGTCCAGGCTTCATAGCTGTCAGGGAAATACAAATGAAAATTAGACTGAGGTTCCACGTAACGTTAGTGAAATTGGTCTACATTCAGAACTTTACTAACTATGCCTGCTGGGGTGGATGTGGGGAGAAAAACACCCCCCTTCACTGTTGGTGAATACTATAACTACTGTGGAAGTCAGTATAGAGACTGCTAAGAGAAGTGAAAATAGATGAGCCGTATGGCCCCGCTATCCCACTTCTGAGAATATATCCAAAGGAAATGAAGTCTGCTTGTGAGAAAGAAATCTGTAAACCTGCATTTGCAGCAGTACAGTCTACAATATCAAAGAATATCTTTTTAATAACCAAGTAGTATTCCACGATGCAGATGTATCACAGCTTCTTTATCTACTTCTGACTGGCATGTGGGTTGTTTCCTTGTCTTTGCTATTGTAGATTGTACTACTGCAAATGCAGGTTTACAAGTGACTAAAGTACTTGTTTTGAACTCTCCAGGACCTCATATGTGCGCCAGTTCTGATCCTGTGCCCACACGGGAGACATGGAGGAGGCTCCAGGCTCCTTGCTTTGGATCGGCTCAGCTCCAGTTGTTGAGGCCACTAGGGAAGTGATTCAGCCAGTGGCAGATCTTCCTCGATGTCTTTCCTCCTCTCTGTATATATGACTTTCTAATAAAAAGAAATATTTTTTTTAAAAAGATACCCGGAGTAGTCTTGATATATACACACACAGAGAGAGATACAGAAATAGATATAGAAATAAATACCAAATGAAGGAAATCAGGTAAACGACACCAAAACAGTGGGATACGTAATGATTTTTTTTTTTTTTTGGATGAAAATTCTGAAACAGGGGCAGGAGTAAACGAATGCACCCCAGAGTCCAGAAGAGAAAGAAAAGATGTGGTTTAGATGTGGTTCCTAAAAGAAAAACTTGCCAACCAGTAAAATTCCTGTTAATTTTTAGATGTTGAGAGCAGCCCTTTCCTGTGTTGTGGGAATTCCTTGCTCATAGATTTTCAATCAGTAAGCAAATCAGACACTGGAACTGTGAGTGTTGCTGTTTTACATTTTTTTAAGATTTACTTTTTTTTTTTTTTTATTGGAAAGGCAAATATACAGAGAGGAGGAGAGAGAGGAAGATCTTCTGTCCGATGATTCAACTTCCCCCTCCCCAGCAAAAGCGGCCTCCAAAACCCGGGGCTAAACCATTCCAAAGCCAGGAGTCAGGAGCTTTTCCCGGTCTCCCACACAGGTGCAAGTTCCCAAGGCTTTGGGCCATGCTCATCTGCTTTCCTAGGCCACAAACAAGGAGCTGGATGGGAAGCGGGGCTGCTGGGATCAGAACCAGTGCCCGTATGGGATCCCGGTACATTCAAGGTGAGGACTTTAAATGCTATGCTATCACACCTGGTCCAAGTGCTGGATTTTAAGAAATGAGTGGACACAAGGACTCAGAATTATTACCCAGATCCAGAGCTCCAAAATTTGCACTCATGCAGGGTAAAGAACTTGCGACCAACAAATCCTCTCCAAGAGGTTGACTAGCTATGTAGGTTTGAATTTGGGTGGAGCAATAGCCCAGAGTTCTACCTGAGATGAGACAGGAATGTTAGAGCACCTCTGGCTGCTGCCAAATGGGGAGGGAATACTGGGACTAATTGCTTTGTTCTGAATCTCTCCACTCACCCAGATGCGAACACCATCCAGAACACCTTCTCGCTCTACATTGCACCCTTTGACTATAATTGGATATGTGTCCCCAGTGTGCACAGAACCCTGAGCCTCTGCAGTCAGACTAGATTGCTGCATGAGACTCAAGTCACAACTTGCAATTGTTCTAGTTGTTTGAGAGAGAGATTGTGAGGGAGAGTGTGCCCCCCAATTCATATGGAGGATGTCTCCTTATTTGGAGGGTTTAAGGACTTGCCTACACCAGATACCCTGAACCCACTGTCCACCGTGATGGAAAGGGTTATTGTAGGATTGGGTTCTGTGGCCTATTAGGGCCAGCTGAACCCATGAGATTCAGTCAGACCTGTTGGTGCTATGGGTAAGTAGGGGCCATTAAGGAGAGCTTGGTTCTTGTCTCATGTCAAAGAATTGCCACATAAAGCAGTGAGCAAAGGAATACTTTTTTAAGTCAGGAATCAAACCACCTTGCCACAACAGTCAGAGGGGAAGCTCTCTATGAGCTCAGAAAATGGTCAAATGGAGTCTATTAAGCACAATTCAAAGACTAATCAGAGGGTGGAGACAAAACACAAAACGTATCGAACAAAACCTATCAGAATTACAATTCTGTCTGGCTTAGCTCTGATAAAACATACAAGTCAAAGCCGTTAGAAGGGTGGGTTAATAACTTCTTTCTATTCTCATGATAAGATCAGAAATACAGAAGGGTAGGTTCACTGCCTGTTTGCTATTCTGATGATAAAACTAGAAACTCAGAAGACACTTGTTATTTTGTTTCTTGAAGGGCAGCTTCTTGGCCGAAGCAAGCATTTTGCACAATTTAAAGGTGCACAGGAATTTCTCCGCCTCTCATTCCAACAGGGATCTGAGCGTATTCATGTAACTCCTTACACTATAATGCAGAACTACCTTCTAGACTGAACGTAAAAGCCAGTGAGGACTGTGCAATTCTTTGTTGCCAGGATTAGAGATCTCTAAACAAGGCCAGATGAGGCAGGAGTTGTAGTTCCTCAACTTAGCAATCATGACAATTCATCCTTTCTCTCAGACGGATTCTACGTGCTGTTTCTTTGATACTTCACTGGGTTCCTTAGCTCTTGGGAAGGTAGTTGGTGCCTGGATGGGGTTCCTGATCACAACATTGTCTACAAATGGGTACCTGTTTAAGTTACTGTGCACAGATGACTATCTGTTCAAATTAGTGCATTTTATTACTCAGCCACCATCTTGTTGCAATCTCCCCAGTTTAATGTATTTTCCCTCAGTTCATTTCTTTAATTCTGTGTATTTGTGTTTGTTTATGTAGTGCAATGCAGAATACATGGCATTTCATTATAAAGATAAAATGAAAGGACAGATGTCTGATTGCTTATAGTTTAATAAAGTCATGGTTTCTTCTTTCATACATTTTATATAATAGTAAACTGTTTGCACATCTCTTCTTCACTAGGACATACCGCTTTAACTTTGCTCCTCCCACATTCCTAGAACTTTAGACAGACAGCAGGCATGTTGACTTCCTGTTCCTCTCGTTCAGGCAGCAGCAAGAAGCAGAGTGTGATTGGTCAGCAGAGTGAAAACAATGGATGCCAAATTTCAGCGTGTGGCATTAAATGACGGACACTCCATTCCTGTGCTGGGACTGGGCACCTATGCACCTGATGAGGTAATTATCTGCATTACTTTTCATTTCAAGGAACGAAAGAAAATAGAGCTTGGATAACTGGAGTACGAACGAGATTGAAAAGTCAGCCAGACTGTGTCACACTGACAGTTTCACATTTTTTCCCCCAAGTTCTCCAGGCTAGCAGTATTTCATGCATAAGATTGAGTTTAGTCGCATTTTGCTCTGCCTGACGGTCAGATTCTGTGGTCCCCTGCTGGTGATCCTGGACACTTGTTTTGCTACTTTCGGAAAGAGAAGCAAGTCAGAATTCATCAGGACGGCTTCTTAGTTTGCTTGCCTGATGTTTGATTGCAGTTGGAGCGATTTCTTGGCTGTTTTCTTAATTTAAGAAATATTTCCAGTTCCCAATCAGGAATGGTACAGGGAAATTTTTCTGTCATGAGTGGAAGTGTATAGGAAACGAAGCGAGAGTGAGGCTGTTCAGTTCAACAGTTCAAGGTAACCTTTAACTGAAGGTTACACAGTAATTACAGAAGCAGGAGACAGAAGATTTTTGCTTTGTGTTGTTCTTACCTCTGGGGAAATTGCCTAGACAAAAGTAGAATAATATGTTAAGGAAATGGGAATCTAACAAAGTGAGGCTAAGTGTTTCATACTGGCTAACAAATGTAGGATTCAAAGGAGTATGTGCATGGGCCCAATAAAGTGAGCATTGTGGAGGGAACCTTACACGCTGATAGGGTTTCCTGATTACACAATCGTCTGACATGGTCTGTATATCCAAATTTAAACTTCTGTTTAAACAAAGACTTATTTAAAGTGTCTAAAAACTTTTCCTTGTATTTCTGTAATACTTTATATTTACTTTCACTTTCATCCATTTAGGACATGAGGAGTTTCTTCTTTCCTCTTTCACAAGCACTACATTTGACGAGGGTATGGGAAGCTGTTTTATTAGCTGAACATTAAAAGCAACGTTGGTCATTATATTTGTTTTTAATTTACTCACATTT
Organism: Ochotona curzoniae; assembly: GCF_017591425.1. Taxonomy (NCBI): domain Eukaryota; kingdom Metazoa; phylum Chordata; class Mammalia; order Lagomorpha; family Ochotonidae; genus Ochotona; species Ochotona curzoniae. The sequence continues at coordinate 31,483 of NW_024466809.1, forward strand.
CAAGATGTTGTGAATGCCATAATTTACTAACCCAGTATTTTGCATCTCTCAGGCAGTTTTTCACATAATAAAGTACAAACTATCACAAATAAACGATGCCATTCATTTTATCAAGAAAAATAATTTATACAAAGCACAGAAAAGAACCTTTGAAGGCACACACCAAGACTCATTTACATTTGACAGTGAGATGACAAGAAGTAGAGGGAAGGATGTAGGGCATTCAGCAATGTTTAGATGGGATTAAATGTCTTAGTGCCCTCACAGCTGGGAGGGGAGCAGCAGGCAGCACGTCTACTATCTGATTCCTTACTATTTTGTCAACAAATCAAGCTCCTCAAATTACTCAAATGTTTGGAAGCATTTGTTTCATTACCTGTCTATCCTGTAACAAACACTTTCCAGTCTCTATGCAATTTGTGAAGGCCAATGATTCTGAAGTTTAATTCTGTTTATCTCATATAAAAGAAACGGCTTATGTCTCGGTGGCTACAATTATTTAGAATAACTTCTTATATGATACAGTTAATTTCTCAGGTCAATATGTACTCTTAAGTATATTTTTTCTGCTCTTTTTTCTTTTCTTTTGCTGTGAGGGACAGACAAAATGACTCTGTAGAATAGGGTTAATATAATATCCTCCTATCTATTGAAATGTCTCTTATTCAGTTGAATCTAGATTGGCATCAGAAACCCTACACTGTGTTCAATTTCCTGACTTCTTAACATGGTGGCTGTAACTAAACTACCTGTCCAGGCATTGGAGTTTGTTTATCTCTGAATTTCTTTAAGGAAATAGAATATGCATTTATATATATTTCATATATATTATATATGTGCATATATTTTATAATTTTTGTAAGTTTTATAACCAAATCTCAAATTTCAAAAAAATCTTAGAAGTAGAGAACTCTAAAAACCAGCTTTTTTGATACAAATTTGTAAATTTTGCAAAAATTCAGTTCTTGCAGAATTGTGTTCTGTCTCATTGGAAGAGGACTCCTAGCTAATTGTGCTGTATTTTGTCCATATTTCATTCCATTCCATGTTTCCTTGTGCTAATATTCCTTTGTGAATTCACTATGTAGCAGTCAGGATATTAGCTTTTGGCTGTATCCTTTGAGCCTTCCATAAAAGCAAGACCTCAATGGACAACAGATCCTCCTAGTAAGTGGCTGCTGAGCTGCCTGCTTGTTCTTATTTAGGGAAGACCCAGGCAAAGAGGGATAGATTCCTTATCCCAGTTATACAAAATCATCCAGACCTGAGAAGAAAAATGATTATTGTGAGGGCCACTGCTGGTGCATCACCTTTTTTCTAATCGCATGTCTATCTCTCTCATATTTTTGGCTGCTCCCTCAGGTTCCTAAGAGTAAGGCTACAGAGGCTACCAAAATAGCTATAGATGTTGGCTTCCGCCACATTGATGCTGCTTATCTGTACCAAAATGAAGAGGAAGTTGGTCTGGCCATCCGCAGCAAGATCGCAGATGGCACCGTGAAGAGGGAAGACATATTCTACACCTCCAAGGTACAGTAGATGTGACATGCAGGTGAACTAAGCAACTAAATGTTTTGTGTGGAAATAATTATGCAATTCGGTAATTAAGGAGGAATTTCTTATTGCTACAAATTAATCACCGCTGTTTAATTTTTATTACATTTTATGTTTTTATTTCATATTTAAGATTCACAATCTTTACTTCTTTTTTTTTTTTTTTTCATTTGTGAGGATTTCCCAAGACACACTATCCCGGAGATCCCAGAGAGTGTTTTCATTTTACATTTTCTTTTTCGTTTTCATTCCTTTGTGTGTGTGTGTGTGTGTGTGTGTGTGTGTGTGTGTGTGTGTGTGAAAAAGAGAGAGTGGAAAGAGTTAGTGAGAGCTTTTATCTCTGGTTCACTCCACAACTTGCCAGAAAAGTCAGGACTGGACCAGCCTGAAGCCAGGATCCAGAGCTTGATCAGGGCTCCCCTGTGAGTACTGGGACACAGTACTTGGTCCATATTCTGTTACTTTCCAAAGCACATTAGCAGTGAGCTAGATTGGAAGTGGAGCAGCCAGGTGCTCATATGGTATGGTGCTGTGGGCAGCAGCTTAACCCACTACATCATGGTACTATCACCAGTTCTTTCAATGTCTCTATGTTTTTATTTGTGAACTTTGTCAAACATGAATGAAACAATGGACATTATCGATATTTGATAGAAAATCATCTCTGACACCATAACCATCAGTCTTTTAGTAGGCCTATTAGTAACTTCTACAGAAGTGATGGAGATCATGAGACTAATTATGGCATAGGACACCCAAAAAGAAGGAAGCCTTTTCCTTCAGTGCTCACTATTCCTTGCCTAGTATGAAAAAGTCTCAATATTAGATGAAGTAAATCAAGAAATTTGACCAACATATTTATTCAGCGCAATTTCCACTGTTTAACCCTTCAGCTTTGGTGCACTTTCCTTCGACCAGAGCTGGTCCGACCAAGCTTGGAAAAATCACTGAAAAAACTTCAACTGGACTATGTTGATCTCTATATTATTCATTTCCCAGCAGCTCTGAAGGTAGGAAATTATCATCATCAAATTTGCTTCCCTTTTGCTGTCAGCATGACCCTAAATTTTAAAGACAAGTAAGTGATATTGATAAACTTATTAATTTATGAAAATGATAGAAACCACTCAAACTGGTTTAAACATCATAACTTATTGTATTAAAATGGAGTGCTTAAGCCATGAATAGATGTATAGTTTCAACTCACCACTGGAAAATGTTTTGTTTGTATCAGTAATTGTCTGCATCACTGTATGGTTTATAAAATTTTTGTAGGTTATTTATGTTTGCTTGTATTATTAACATTTGCTACTATTTCTGCATCTTCTAGTATTACCTTACAGTTTCTAGCTTTGCTTGTTATTAAGTAGAAGCTCAATATACTTTTTACAGTTCAAGTGCTTGTCTTTGG
>NW_024466811.1:0-33872 GCF_017591425.1 Ochotona curzoniae
TTCTAACTGCCATAAGGTGATACCTCATTGTAATTTTGATTTGCACTTCTCTGATGCCTACACACGCTGACCATTTGTTCATGTAGCTGCTGGTGGATTGTATTTCTTCTTTTGAGAAATTTCTCTTCAGACCTTTGTCCCCTTTTTAACTAGATGAGTTCCTGGTGGTGGTGTTGAAGGTTCTTTAGTTCCTTATATATTCTGGATATTAATTCTTTATTTGCTAAGAACTTTAACAAATATTTTTTCCCTTCTATACATTCTGTGGATTATTTAATTTGCTGGACAGAAACTTCTTTGATATCAGTCACATTTGTCTACTTTTGCTTGTAGTACCTGCACTTTTAGGGTCTCATTCAAAAATGTATTGTCTATACTAATGTCTTGAATTGTTTTCCCTATGTTTTCTTCTAGTAGCTTCATACTTTCAGATTTTATATTTTAGGTTTTAGCTCCATCTTGAGTTGATTTTTTGAATAAGGTGAGAAGAATTTAATTTTATTTTTCTACATAGGAATATCCGGTATTTATTTAAGAAACAAAGAACTTTGCCTCTGTCATTCTATCTGATTTTTTTTCCCAAAAGTGAGGGAAGACAATATGAGATGCAGGTAACTTAGTGGCATCTTCTGTACCAATCACCTACCCAAAAAAACTCATAAATTTCCTTCAAAACTTGTTTTTCCTCCAGTATTTCTGATCTTGGGAAATCAGATCTAACTATTCAAGCCTGAGACCTAGAAATTAGACTTGAATTCTCTAATCAGTTCATCTGCAATGGCCCATCTGATTCCTCTGGGTCCCTGCAACTCCGTTTGCCTCTGCCCTACATATAATCTTCTCACAGTGAAACTACAGACCAAATTTCACCACTTCTATTTGTGCAGTTGTAGTCCTTCCCATCCCCTATCATTAGTTCTTAAACTAATAATTTTGGAGCAAAATCCAAATACAATTTAACAATCCTTTAAAAAGCATATAATTTGGAAACAGGGCAATGGCTCATGGCTAAATCCTCACCATACAAGCACTGGGATCCCATTTATGCGCCAATTCATGTCCCAGCTGTTCTGCTTCCCATCTAGCTCCCTGCCCATGGCCTGGGAAAACAGTCGAGGATGGTCCAAAGCCTTGGGACCCCTGTACCAGCAGGGTAAACCAAGGAAAAGCTCCTGGCTCCTGGCTTCAAATCGACTTGGATCTACTGTTGTGGCCATTTGGGTAGTGAACCAGCAGTTATATCTTTGTCTCTCCTTCTCTCCATAAATCTGATCTGCATTTCCAATAAAGTAAATATTTTTTTTTAAATCCTAGGATTTTTGAAGCAGTTCATACAATAGGAAGCATTCCCTATGTAAATATCACAAATAATGGAATCTAAAAGCTAAGCTTTACTGTATGTATGATATTTGAACTGAAGTTTAGCAATAGAGAGAGTCAACTATTTTCAGCTCAGTATAAAAACACCTAAAATCCAGCCCAAGATAGCAGTGAATGTGTCTTTCACAGAGTGACACGTAAGTGCAGTGCAGTTTACAAAAGGACAAAGAAGGCCATGGTTTGCTTTCTTAAGGAAACATCCAGTAGCCTGGCATTCTAGGATTTGCCAGGCTTGTCTTTAAAGTAAACTGTTTTTTATTAAGTTTGCTTATCAGTCTAAAGGTGACACCAATTTTGTAGGTGGAAGTATGAGCAGTGATGAGGGGAAAGTTGTCTTCTAAGTGATAGAGACATAAAGTCAACCATATGCTGTTACTGCTATTGTGTTTCTGTCAACATCACCATGACGGTCAATAAGCTAACTTGACATCCTTAACATACTGTATTCCAATAGCCTACAACAAAATATCAGCCTCTTCATTTCTGGATCACAAAAGACGGCACCTGAAAGTTCAGGTATGTATTGTAGCACAGTTCCAAAACTTTGCTATCTCGCACTCTTGCATGTCATTTCTCACTTTCAGAAATCTCAGAATGAAAACGTAAGTGACCATCAATTTACATTGCAAGTCTTGAAAAAATGTTCATTAGACTCTTGAGCTCTTTAAAACATTCAACAGGTGGAACAGTGTGGTTGAGGACCACTGTGTCTGCTCACCCAAAACCTGATGTAGACCTTGTGAAATAGAACACTTGGGATGCTGTGGTTCAGAGACCAACCCATTCAGTTGAAACTGGAAGTTTCAGGAACATCATTGCTGAAGGTCCTAACTTGGTCTGTGAGCGGCAGCTGCTCGGCTTCCCAAGAAAACAGCCTGCAGATGGCTGTGGAAAGGGCAAGGGAGACCACAGGATCCCTGTGAGAAGAGGTTTCTGTTTTGTTGTTACTCTGTTGCTATAATCCCATCCCTATACCACCCTCCCTCAACCAATGTGCCCTAATTTTGCTTCTCCTGGAACACCTAACGGCATGCTGCTTTTAGATTTTAAAAAGTTGTTTGTGCTTTAAAGTGCATAAATGAATAGATGATTTGCTGAGATTTTACATTGTTATATCTGGTTAGGGTTGCCAAGAGATACTGTTTACCAGAAATAACTAAGAAAATATTTCAGAGTTTGAGATTTCTCTTCCAAAAATGTCTCCAAAATGACAAAAACAATCTTGATTTCTTGACACTTTAGAGAAGAAACATTATGAAAGTGTTCTAGGTTTGTTTTTCCTTCCATTTTTGACATCATAGATGTTACTACCAAAACGAAGCAAACCACAAGTGATGAAAATTCATTGAAAAATTTTAATAAAGGAATTATACTCTCTACAATAAATTTTAACATCAATATGACAGCTGCCAAAACCAAGGAGATGATTCTCAAGAACCTAATACTGAGAACTACAGAAACTCTGGGAGCACCAAAGAACAACAGGGTAAAAGTTCCCATCCATGTTGAGTAATCTGCTTGTGCTATTCAAGTGATACATTGGCTTGTTTCTAATTAACACTAACAAAAAGGAAAAAGTGCATGTAAAATACATTCCTGAATATTTCTAGAATATTTACTTACTAATCCAAAGATGGTTTTCAAATCAACATAATGTGATTTCTAACACAATCAAAAATTACTAAAGGCCAAAGAAGCTTGAAACTGGAGTGAAGACTAGAAGATGAGTTAGGTGCCTATTGCCTTGTTGTTATGCAAGGGCACTTCAAAAAACTCATAGTAAAATGGTATCAAGAGGGAAGTTTATTTTGCCACAAAAAAAAATGCTGAAATTGTATACATTGGGGAATAATCAGAAATTACACAGAAAATGCATAAGATAAAACTGTTCATGGACTTCAAAAAATGTCTTGCACCCAAGTAAACTTTTTTTAGCCTATTTTTCTATGACATTTTAAAAGCACTCATTATCTTCCTGTGACCTTGGCCTGGAATCCTAAGAGTGAATGTTAAGGTACCCACAACCTCCGTGAAGGTGTGAAGGGCAGAGCCTTGAGACACCTGCTTTCTTCAGATGGCATTGAGTGTTCCTGGCTCTAGCTTTCATCTGCCTGACACACTTTCTGTCACAACCGAAATTTATGCTCACTGACACTAATCCAGTCCGAGAACAGAAGTTCAGAGTCCGAACTCACCAATCAGATCATCTCCTGGGGTCTTGAGCTCCTGAGCTTAACCCCTGTGACTGTCAATTTCAAGAGCTTTTAAGGGTTTGCTTCAGATTCCCCTGATTTGAACTGCAGATCTGGATAAATGTGGTGCATCTTTGTCTTCCAGAATAAACTCTAGATTGTTTTTGTTTTTGTTTTTTAAGATTTATTTCTTTTTATTGGAAAGGCAGCTTTACAGAGAGGAAAAATCTTCCATCTACTGGTTCACTACCCAAATGCCCACAATGGCCAGAGCAGAGCTGATCCAAAGCCAGGAGCCAGGGGATTCTTCCAGGTCTCACACACAAAGGGTAGGGTCCCAAAGCTTTGGGCCATCCCGGCCACCAACAGGGAGCTTGATGGGAAGTGGAAGAGCCCAGCCAGGAGCTAGTGCCCATATCTGCTATGACATGTAATTTTGTTTTGAGGCCATAACATAATTGATACTCCAAATTTGTGATTTAAATGGAGGAAGTACTTATTAACATATTTTCAAAGTGCTTGTCTTCCTTAAGCTTATAGTATTTATTGATGACCTGAATACGCCAGTAACAGATACATATGGAACTCATCCAGCCCTGGAGTTGATCAGACAATTACTAGATTTGGGAGGAATTTATGATATGGAAAAAAATATGTGGACAATACTGTATTTGCTAAGGTTTTGTTCATGTTGAAAATTGTAGCAATACGTTGTAACAGTGTTGATTAAAGGAGAAATTCAGACAGTCTGAGCTTCAGGGACAAGTTAAGCTACACAGAGACCCTCAATTCGCTATGCTGCATGTGCTAGTTGCATCTGTACCTGATATATAGAAAATTCAAGGATTTACAAAAATTCTACTTCCGGTAACTTTGAGTCTTCCTAAAAACTGCGGGTGTGTCCTGAAGCTTTAGTTTGAGTCAAACAGTGCTTACTACTGCTAATTGCATCAGTGACCAAATTTGTCAATGCATTAGCAATTACTTCATACTAGGAAAAGCTGAGAAATTGCAGCTTACCAAATACATCATTAAAATTGATGGGAATCACGTATTACTGTAGCTTTAATGATTTTGTGATGCTCTTAAAATCGAAGTGACTGGAGCGGAACTTGTCCTCCGCTTCCTGGTCGAAGCCCTTGCCTCTTCCCTGCTGACCTGTGTAGTCTTTGCTCTAATCTGTTTAACTCAGTGTCCTGAAGATAAGCCCTTGGCTGCGAAGTAAGTAAGTTCAAACAAAACATTGTTAATCACCATGTAAGCCTAGCCTAAAATTGATTTCCAGGAATCAAGAAGTCTCAGTATTGTGAAGTTGAAAAAAACAGTTCCCCAAGAGATATTCCATAGCCACTACTTTTGTTCCATTGAACTAAATGATTTCATTTTCTTTTGAGTATTCAGATACACCCTTCTCCCTGCTTGGTTCCTTCTCTAGAGAGGACAGTCTTGTGTTCTAAAGCTTATTTCACCACGTAACCTTTCTGGACCCGCAGTCCCTCCTCCATTAAACAAGGTGGTTGCATTACAATTACATGTCTCGGACCAACCTGGGTCCCAGATCCTGAACAAGACACACTGACTTACAAGTTGGCTCAGATGCCAATCAATCCCTGTGAACTAATTATCAACCCAGTACAGGGAGAAAGAATCCCGGAGAGTAGAAAAGCCAGAACACGGGGAGGAGGTTCCAGAATCCATAGTTACAGACCAAAGAACTAACTGACCAAAGTCCTAAACTGACCAAAGAACATAATCACAGCAGGCCTTTTGTGGAGTTTCTGTGGCCTTGGGCGTGAAATGGGGACAAAGCTGATAAAAAGAAGCCATTGTCGGCTGACTGGTTTATCTGTATGCTTCCTGCAGCAGTACTGTGCTATGATGTAATATTGCAAATGGCATTTGTGTGTTAGCATCATACATTCCCATGCCAGCCAATCCTGGCCACTCTGAAAACACACTCAATGCACACTTCTGGTTTTTCACTCACCACTGGAGTCATCTTTAAGAACCTTAATGACACATTGCTTATTTTCTGATCATCGCTTTTGCAATTTTTAATTGACATGCATTAACTGTACCTGTTTATAGCTTATAGTATATTTCAATATAGATGTTCAACATGTTAACAAAATTAGAGCAATTAACATATCCATCACCTTCTTAAACATTTATCATTTCATTGTGGTGAGAATATTCAAAATCTTCTTTTTTTAAGCATGTAACTGTATTCTTGTTAATTATAGTTAACCTACTATGAAATAGGTGACTAGAATTCATTCCCCATAACTAGAATTTGTTGCTGTTCCTTTGCACCCATTTCCCAGCCTCTCCTGCTCAACTTTTCCAGCCTTCTATAAGATCAACTTTTGCAGAGTCCACAAATCAATGAGATTACGCGGTGTCTTTCTTGCTGTGCCTGGTTCATTCCACTTGACATAGTGTCCTCCAGGCCCATCCACACAGTCACTGGTAGATAATACTTCTCAGTCTTTCGAAGGAAGGAAATTCTCTCTCTCTCTCTCTCTCTCTCTCTCTCTCTCTCTCTCTCTCTCTCTCTCTCTCTCTCTCTCTCTACACACACACACACACACACACACACACACACACACACACACGTTCTTTATACATTCATTTGTTCATTAGGTTGATTCCAGAACTTGGATTATTTCGTTTTTGTTATGGCCATGTTCAGCTCCTAAAATATTCTGGGAGTAACCCTTGTCAGATGCATTGTTTGCAAAAATTCTCTCTTGTCTCTTTACTCTGTTAACTGCTTGCTTGGCTATTCAGAAACTTTCTGACCTAATTCTGGTTGTCTGAGCTCCTGTTGCCTGATTTGGAGTTGTAATCCACAAAAAAGTCTTGGCTCAGACCACTGTCATGAAGCGTTAGCTGTGTTTCACTCTGAACACCCCAAGAGTTTCAGGTGACTTTTTGTATTTTTTTAAGGCCTGTAGCCTAATGACTTTTAGAAAAATTTCAAGAAATAATGCCTCAACATTTTGTTTTAGGTAGTTACTTCAGATAGATTTGTGTTGCCATCTAAATTTTTGTCTTGCAGCAAACTGTCATTGCCATCAGTTTGCTTTCGCTGTGTTTTAAGTCTTGTGTCCGTTTGTGGCGGGGGTTGGGTGAGTATTTTGTTTTCTGCAGATGCATTTATCTATGTTTCCTTTTTGCTCTTCCCACAGAACATCCAAGATCTCTCCATTGTCACGTGTTGAGTTCCTCTGATTGGTGGGAGCGACATTAGCCCGCGTCTCCTTAAGCATTTTTCCGTATTGGTAATGCCTCATCCTCCACAAAGTGCCCTGTGCAGTATTTTTCAGGTAATATATCCAGTTAATCTTCTGGGGGAAAAAAAAAATCCAAAGTATAAGAAAAAAAAATGTAAGGACTCAATGCCACTAACATGGGAACATTGTCCTCTTAAGGAGATACATTTTATTTTCCCCTCTATTTTGTGCCCTGTTGTCTTGCATGTTCAATATGCAAATCCCAGGATTTTATTCCCCTGAGATTCTGATCTATTGGACCTGGACTGGGTCTTTGGAATCGCAGGCACATCCTAACTTAGCAGCATTGATCTGTTCTTTTCACTTTCTTGTAGAAGAAAAAACACTGAGCAAACATCTCCCTCTGTCTGGATTGGAATACATGAATGCGGTCTTAAAATACGGCCGCTTTTTCCAGGCGTGAGTGATTGGTCACCTGTGTCACACTTACCATGTGCTTGTGAAAAAAAGGATTTACAATTTTACCTTTAAATATTATAAAGAAAGGACATGCAGCTAGTTTTGAAGAATTTAGTCATCTTGTATAAAATCTGTGTTTCTGATCACATAAGAAATGAAATTGAACCATTTTTAAATGTGCACCATTCCAGACTGTGGTAATAATTTACCTTTTATTCTTCTCCTACTAGTTCCCACTGGGGAACGAAGGTAGGAGAAATCCTTTGACCACCTGGTGGGATCAGAGGTGAGGCATGAATCGTCTCCACAGGACACACAGGTGCTCCTGTCTCCCATCCGCTTTGTCCCCAGTTTACATCACCCAGAATGTCTTGCTCCTATTCCACCATCATATCATAAATATGTTTTAATTATTAGCATTTGTCAAAATTAGTCCTCTGACAGTAAACTGGTCTGCTTTCTAATAGAGAACAGCTGTCATCAACATAAAAGCTTTGGCAAACTCAATGGTAGTATTTCTTTTTAAAGGAGCATTTGGGAATCTATTTCGCACTCAATAACTTCACGTCTGATGTTCAGAAAAGCAAAGATATGATAACATGTTGTTCTGTGGATATATACCAGCATGTGTCTCAGAACATGTTACCAACTCCAGCAAAATGTCACTACATGTTTAATCTGCGAGATGTGTTTAAGGTTTGTCTTAAAATTTGTTCTGTAACTTAAAATTTTAAGCTGAAATGCACTTTTAAATTAACTTTCCTTCCTTCTTTCTTACTCTTCCTTCTCTGCTTTCTAGCCCCCACCCCATTTCTGAACTCATGATACTGTCAGCATGAAATTGTTACAAAGGGAAAAAGAGGTAAAACTCATGTTAGTTGTGCTGTTAGCAGCTGCTCCCATTAGTTAGCATAAAAGAATTGGAGATCTGTTATAGACAAATGGGGTTCAAACTGAAAGTGTTAAGAAAAGTAAATCTTTTTTTTTACATTTATTTGAAAAGCAGGCAGAGAGAGAGACAGACAGACAGACAGTTATGAAGAGAGATGGACAGGCCGGGATGGTATCCACTGGATCACTCTCAAAATGCCCACAGTGGCCAGGAGGGTGAAACCAGGAGCTGGGAATTCAAATCTGGGTTTTCTGGAGGAGCAGGAACCCCAACACAAGCTGTTGCCTGCTGCTTCCATGGTCTGCATTAACAAGAAGTAAAAACTGGGATCGGAGCCAGGGATCAGACCCTGGTACTGCAGTACAGGATGTGAGCATCTTAATATCAAAAACAAACACCTGCCTGGGGAAGTGATGCTTAAGCTTTGTAGCTTCCATGTGGGACCTTTGCCTTATCGGCTCATGGAATCTTTGAAATGGGCTATCAGGCCTTTTACTCAAACCCAAGTTGAGGATGCCACAGTAGGTCAGCCTTGGGATGTGTCTGTCACTGCAGCACCTACCTCCGAAGGCCTGTGGTTTCCCATCCTATCAAGGCCCCCACAAGACCCAGTGGAGTCGCTTCTAAAGTACCCCACCACCCTAAGAGTGATTCCATGCTCATTATAACCTTGCCATCTCATCCACAGTTCCGGTCTTCCCTTGTAGAAGTCGTTCACTGTCAGCCTGAATAATTGCTTCTATTTTTTAAGGAAAGGAAAGCTGCCATGAAGGGGCCCTGGCATGGCGCGCTGCCCTGCTGATGCCCAGTAGCCCTGTAATGTGTCCTTTGAACCCCACCAGCTCCTGCGAGGACTGCTGCAAGTGGACAAAACGTCATCACCTCTGTAGAGAGGGCTGCCCTGCTCTTGGCTCACAAAGCGACCCGCGTGTTCCACGACCGCCTCACAGAGCCCACGGAAAGATGCCTTTTCCATCAGCTGCTGGCCAAGGACATAGAAAGCTATTTTCAGGTAAGCTTACAATAAAATAAAATAAAATAAAACAGAACAGAATAGAATAGAAGAAAATAGAATAAAAGAAATAAATAAAATGAAATAAAATGAAATGAAAAAGGCCGTTTTAAATGAGGTGTTCATCCAAAATGCTGCTTTAGTACAAAGTCTGCAAACAATGCTCTGTTGTCCCCAAGAGAGACTTCCTGGGTAATTTCTTTTTCCCCTGGAAGTTTCTGGAAGCACAGCTCAAGAGACGATGGCAAGGATCAGGTGGTGAGACCTTCACTTGCGCTTGTGGCCTCTGCGCAGCTGTAATTTTCAGGTTTCTCCAAGCCTCACAGTATCTGTTGCCCCCAAAAGACTCCCCTCCCATCTCCCATTCCTAAGCACTTGGGTTTCCAGCTGCCTGTCAGCCCAAGTCCCAGGGGAAAGTATTTCCATAGCACTTCCCCCATAAAGGGGGTGAGCAGGAAGGTGCCCCCTGTCTGTCTGGACTACCTCTGCACAAAGCAAGGCAAACACTTCCTCCCCCAAGGTGCCTCTGCTTTTTGTCTCTGTTCTTGTGCACTGCTGCTTTCTCTCACCCGAGAAATGCCATACATTCAAAAGTACAGGCATGTCTTGTGATGGTAAAAGGTAATTTTTGATTAAAAAAGCTTGTTATGTGGAGATGAAGATAGTTCTGCACACAGACCCAGAGTATAAAACAAACAAAACTTAGATAATAGCATGTTTATAAATATGTAGGCCTATTCCTCTGTGTATATGAATACATACATGTTTTTGACATAAGTCACAAATTCAGGAGGCTTCTTTTAAGAATTCTTTCTGGAGCCTGGCACTGGCATGCAGAGGATTAAATAGCAGATTATAGCTGGCATCCTTCAAGGGCACCAGTTCAAGTCCTGGCTGTTCCCCTTTGCGTCCAGCAACTGTCTGACACCTGGTGTTGTCTTAGCCAGCATGCTGTACCTTCATTCAACCCTCATCTAGCCATTTGCTGAGGAAATGCCTTCCTAACACCTATCAGGAATTTCCAGTGCCAATACCAAGTGAAGTAAGTGAGGAGGGCTACTTGAAACCAGTGAGGATCCTGCCTCTGGGCACCTCACAGCTAACAGGTGCAAGCCCTTTCTGCAAATGCTGCTGTAGACCTGTGTACACACCACTTTGGGGAGCAGAGAAGCAGAGAGTAAAGTACCTTACCTGATTTTAAAGCAGAGAAAAAGTGGTCAGACTTCAAAGAGAAAGTTGTCCAAAGCCTTAGCGTGAAAGATAGCCAAGAGTTTAAGCAGACAGTGGGAAAAACATTCAACTGTCACTTCCTTTTCCAAGATTGTCGGTAGAACTGCAAGATACTTCCAACTACAGGGGTTCTTAACCTGGGGTCCACAGACACCCCGCATTCTTAGAATTATGATTTCTGTGTGTCATATTTCCTTTGTAATCCTTGTATTTTACTGGAGGGATTTAAAAATAATATTCTTGAAGGAGAGTCCCTGGCTTTGCTGCTAAAAGGGCTACAAGGCACAAAAAGGATTGAGAACTGGAGTTGTGAGGCCAGCGCACCAGGAGCTTCAGTGACTGAGGTATGTTATGTTAGTCTCAAGAACAAGGGAGATTGTGCTGTTAACTGTAGTGTTAAATCCTTATCTTACTATAGATTTCGTGGACTCCAGAAAACCTGATGAATGATCCAACTGTATTTGTGGACTTCTTAGATGTCAACAAGATTCATAGAAAAAAAGATCTATCAGCATACCAGGGACTGTAATAGGCTTGCCAATGTACTTAATGAATTCCAAATGAAGTTGGGTTCCAAGTTCACAGAGGGAAGGACATATGGAAGAACCCATTTTATGCTCTTTATAAACCTGACAGGTGCTGTGTCTGCATGTGTTCATTGATACACGCGCACACACATATCCATGTACCTCAAATATTTTTAAGATATTTTGGGAGAGAGAACAGCAGAGGCAAGTAAATATGCCCTAAGATTTCAAAGCAATCCATTTTTACAACATCATATTCTATTATTTCCTCTTACTTTGTCTCAACAGAATATCATTTTAAAAACAGGTTATTTAGCACTAGAGGCTGTGGAGAGTTGAGTTAATAGAGTTTAGTAAACTTTAAAAAGTTTGCAACAGAAGTTCGCAACATCTGGCAACACATTACACTGGAATAGCTGTGTCTTCACAGTGTCACATAGCTATGCGTGGACAGAGCCACATGTGAAATCACGCATGCCAGAAACCAGTTTTCTTCCTTCCTTCGTTAGACCTGTCTACTGAAAGAGACTGATAGAAAAAGCAGCCTGGGTACTACTGTTCTTTCCAATTAATAATTGATGTTATAATTACTTGTAACTTCCTTTCTCTCAATTCTGGGACTCCCCTCCTTATATTGCTTTATGGAGTATATGCAGAGAGATGATCACAAAAACTTAGCAAAAACCAGAGTACTGAATCAAGATCAGTGTTATTTCCTTGCGTGTGAAATGACAATGCGTATTTGCTTGACTTTTCCACACCTGTGATCAGTTTTCTTGTCATATTCCCTCTGCTAGATCTCTTATCCCATGGTGTTTTTCAAGGAGGCCATCCAGCATATTGTAAGAACGGCAAGGGTTCTTCGACAGCCTGGGGGTCACATGTTACTGGTAAGAACTTCAGCGCTTCAAATGGCTTGAATTTTGCAAATTACAGTTAAGAACTATAGAAAGATATAAGTTGTCTATGGATATCTTATTCACAACTTTATGAAAAACACTGAGTCATGGAACAGTGTGTTTATTCTAACAACAGTGTTTGTAAATTTGTCCATAAGAGTGTTGTTTGTTTTGGGGAGCATTTGATGTGAATAAAAGTGGCAACCAGGCAGCATGTCCCATGCATCCTCAGAGTTTGCAGGTGGATCCTGACTTCAAACACAGTGCGCTTCCTTAGGTTTGGGTTCAGAAAAGTTCAGACATGTTCAGTAAAAATCTCACTTCTCATGAGAACAAATAGGAGTTGAGTTCATTAGAAAATTTCCAAGTACTTAAAATACGGGAAGATTTCTGGAAAGCTAAATAGAATCTCATGTATTTAGCCAGTAACATAAAGCATATTTTATGACTTATTATGCTTGCCTGCTTTTTAGTTATTTGTTTCATGCTTTTTTTTTTTTCCAGAAAGGAATTTTCTTGCACCCATAATAGATAAAGCTTCATTTTTTTTAAGGTTATGGTCCTTTTTCCTGTTTAACTGAGAAGCCTAGACAAAGAGACAGTTCAATCCCCAAATGCCCACAGCAACCGGGAGCTAGAAACGGAATTGAGGCCACTGCCCTGAGTGGCAGGGACCGAGCTGGTGCAGCCATCCTCCGCTGCCTTCCCCGGCTGCATGGTAGCAGGAAGCTGGAGTTGGGAGTGGAGACAGGACTTAAACTCAGGCACTCCAGTAGGTGTTACGGACATCCAAACTGGCATTGAACATGCCATGAGAGCACATGCCCCCCTTTGGGTGAAATCCGGATACTCATTTATTTAGATAGACACAACAAAACTAATTGAAAGTTGGAAAATTGACTCGAGAAAAAATCTAAAGCAAATTTTCTACCACCTAAACCACTCCTTTGCTAACCTTCCCGATCTCTTAAAAAGCATCAGCATATGTCCACTGCCTTGAGCAGAAACCCGAGTCACCACCATCCCCATCATTCTTCGCAGACTCTCCACCAGCAAGTCCGCAATACAGCTTGCAGAATGTATCCCAGATCTGTCCACTTGTCTCCACAGCCACCACTGTCTAGGCCAGCATCATCTTCCCGTGGATCTGTGGGATAACCTTGCTGCTGCTTATCTAAAAGAGCATGGCACTCTCCGTCCCCTCGGCTCTGTCGCTCTGTACCTGCAGTGCACTTTATTTTACTTGGTAGTTCTTGGCAATATCTGCTCTCTCGTGTATATATGTATGTATGTGTGTATTTTTTTTTTAACTTGGTGTCTGCTGCCTCATTTAAAACACGAGCTTTGTAAAGGCTATGATTTTGTGTGTCTTACTTCAGCTCTTCATGGGTTGCTTTTCTATTCTCAAATGGTAGGTATTCTGTTTACTTCTTTTACAGCCTTTTACAAATTCTTTCTTTGTTAAATCAACCCTTTCATGCCAACAAGAACACTTACAACATGTTCCCAATGACAAAATTACTGAGAATGTTTTCTCAGCAAATTTTAAAACCCCACACTAATCTTGCCTACCTAATCATTTTCCCAGTCTCTCATGAACCTAATTACCCTCCCAGAACCCTTATTAAAACATAATCCCTTATTGAAAATATCCGACAAGTCCCTGCTTCCTCTGATTCTATTATTACTAAAAGCATCATAGGTACATTTTTGGCCTGGATCAAATACGTGGTACGTTTTTGCAAAATGGTGCTCTAACTGCTATTCTAGCATGTGGAATTAGGCAGGGAAAAGCAGCTGAGAGGGGAGCTTAATAATTTAATGAGTAACATTTAAAGCAGATAGAAATAATGAAATAACCAAGACCTCAGTAGGAGATTTCCGATGATGTTAGTTTAATTAGGTAAGGAAATACAATGAAAAAATCATGCATGGTTCTTTAAATATTGCATATCTACACTAGATTGTATTCTTTATTAGAAAAATAAAACATTTAAGTAATACTTAAGGCATTGGTCTTAAAGGTTGTTACAACATATTATGCAAAAGAACTAGACTTTTAATAAAGATTGTATTAAAAGAAACAAAACTGTTATAAGGGGGAAAAAACAATTAATTGCATTGCCTTGAAATAAGTCCAGAGGTTGGGTGTTTCTCCTTCTCTCTCTCTCTCTCTCTCTCTCTCTCTCTCTCACACACACACACACACACACACACACACAGAGGATGGGTAAGCTAAATAGCTTGATTATTATGAACATTTCTCAGTGCATACATTTAATGAAACACCAAGTTGTACATCTTAGATATACACAATGTTGAAATGACAGTGATATCTCAAAAGCTGTGAAGTGGCTTCACAAAGAGTGACATTTTGGCCAGGATCCCAAGAAGGTCAAGACCTTGTGGCCGAGGTTTGAGGGCACTGAGCGGGCTGGCTGCCCAAGGTCTGTGACCTGCTGACTCCTGGGCTCAAGGCAGTATTGAAGACTGCCCATTGCCAGGGTCTGAGCCCTGGCCATCTAGGCTGCCTTGAAACTAGCAGGTCCATTCTCCTGGATGCATTCCAAGATGGACTGTGGCTTTTTTCTCTTATTTTATTTTTGATTTTTTTAACTTTTGTTTATATGATTGAATTGTTTTTCTGAAAGGCTGAATTATAGAGAAAGGAGAGAGGAATCGTCCATCCTCAGTTCAATCCCTAAGTGACTGCAAGAGGGAGGACTGTGAAGCCAGGAGCCAGGAACTTCTTGCAGGTCTCCCACATGGGTGCGGGGCCCAAGCATCTGGAAGGTCTTCTGCTTTCCCGGGTGAGTTAGCAGGAAGCTGTATCAGAAGTGAGGCAGTCAGGATGTGAATGTTACAGGCAGCAACTTTATCCAAGAAAGAAAAGGAAAGAAAAAGGAAAAGAAAAGAGAGAGAAAGAAAG
Source organism: Ochotona curzoniae (assembly GCF_017591425.1). Classification (NCBI taxonomy): domain Eukaryota; kingdom Metazoa; phylum Chordata; class Mammalia; order Lagomorpha; family Ochotonidae; genus Ochotona; species Ochotona curzoniae. The sequence goes on from NW_024466811.1 coordinate 14,757, forward strand.
ACAACCTTTCAGAAAGAGAGGGAGAGAGGGAGGGAGGGAGAGAAAGAAGAAGGAAAGAAGGAAGAAGGGGAAAAGGGAGGGGGGAAGGAAGACTGGCAGGCAGGATTGGTTTTAATGGTAAAAGATTCTGTATTTTCCCCCTAAGATTGGAAACAAAACAAAAATGTGCCTCAAAATTTCTTTTCTAAGGTTTATTTATATTTGTTTGAAAGGCACAGTTAAAGACATGAGATGAGACAGAGAAATCTCCTGTCTGCTGATTCTCTAAATGGCCACAATGGCCAGGGCTGGGCCAGATGGAAACCAGAAGCCAGGAGCTTCTTCCAGGTTTCCCATATGGATGCAGCGACCCAAGCACTTGGGCCATTGGCAAGGTGCTGGATTGGAAGTGGAACAGCAAGGATTCGAACTGGTGTCCATATGGGATTCCAGTGTCACAGGTACAGCTTTGCCTGCTATGCTCTAACTCCAGCCCTATGCCTCACAATTTCTATGTAATGGACCCAGCGTGGTGGCACAGTGGTTAAGGTCCTCGCCTTGCACGCCCTGGGATCCCATACGGGCACTGGTTCTAATCCCGGCAGCCCCGCTTCCCATCCAGCTCCCTGCCTGTGGCCTGGGAAGGCAGTCAAGGACGGCCCAAAGCTTTGGGACCCTACACCTGCGTGGGAGACCTGGAAGAGGCACCTGGCTTCGGACCGGCATAGCATTGGCCGTTGCGCTCACTTGGGGAGCGAATCATCGGACGGAAGATCTTCCTCTCTGTCTCTCCTCTCTATATACCCGCCTTTCCAATAAAAATAAAAAATAAATCTTTAAAAAAAAAAACAATTTCTATGTAACACAATACTAGAGGTCGTGGTCAGTACCATTAGGCCAAAGTAAGGAGAGAAAGGACATCCAAACTAAAAGAAAAGGAATAATCCTGTCTTCATTCACCTTCCGCATTGTCCTAGTTATTAAAAATCCCATTAAAAGTAAGCAAATGCCCCACAGATGGTTGTGTAAAAATGCTCCCTGTCAATTTTCCCATGGGGCAGCAACAGAAGGAAATCATGGAAAGCCTTGTGCAGGAACCAGCATCCACAGCATTGATCAAAGCAGCCACTGGTAATGACACAGAGTGACAGACTCTTCCTTCATTGCTGGTGGGTATGCAAAGTGGCACAGTCACTTTGGAAGACAGTTTGGCAGTTTCATTCAAAGGCTAAACATAGCCCCGCCATATGAGCCAGCGAGTGTATTTACCCAGCTGACTTGAAAAGTTATGCCTTTCCAATAAAAATAAAATAAATCTTTTTTTTTTAAAAAAAAGAAAAGTTATGCCCAAGCATACACATGCACACAAACGAGTGTAACAACTTTAGTCTTGAGCACCCAGTACTGGAAGCAATTGAGTTGGCATTTCAGTAAGCCAATGAACTGTAGTTAGATTATAAAAACTGTGCATTGATGTTAAAATTTTTCCGTCAGAATAAGCATATTTTTTATTTCCCTGAAATTTTTGATGTCACCTTTTGTGGCCTCTGTATAAACAAGAAAAAGACATCAGGAAAGTTCCCTCTGGGAGGCATTCCACAAAACACCTAGTCAGTAAAACTGTACAATCCTCAGAAACAAGTCTGGGACTCAGTCCCAACCAATGGAGCCTAAAGGAGACAGTAAGTGAAATGGGGTATCCTGCAGGGCTCCTATAGCAGAAAAGGGATATTGGGTAAAAATGAATGAATCAAGTGTGGACTCAACTGGTGAAAACATACTAATGTTGATTTATTAATTTCAATAAATTCTCTGAACTAAGGTTAGATAGGAATTATGTGGAAAACTGTAGGGTATGCAGAAAGTTTTTGCACCATCTGCAATTTTTGTAGAAATGTAATACTCTTGTAAAATAAATTTATCGTAATGGACAAAATAGTTGAATAGGTGTTTTATCAAAGCTATACAAATGGCTAATAAGCCCATGGAAACATGTCCAGCATCATTAGTGATGGAAATACAAATTAAGTCCACAAGAGTACTAAGCAATGAACTTAAACTATAATCAAGAAGATAATGACAATATATCAGGTAAACTAAACTCTCAGGCATTGTTAGTGGTATTGTAAAATATAGCTATTTTGAAAAATGGTTTGTGCATTTCTTCCAGAGTGTCATGTAGATTTATCAGATAGCTGAGAAATTCCAGTCCTATATAACTACAGAAGAGAAAATAAAACAAATGTGCACACAGACTTGTACGCAAATCTCCTTAGCAACATCATTCAGAATAGCCAAGAAGTAGGAACCAACCAAATGACCTTCAGGGGTGAACAGACTAATTGTGGTAGGTAGGTCCATACAACAGAATGTTGTTCAACACAAAAAGTAGCAAACTGTAGATACAAAGAACTTCACAACTGTTCTGGCAAGTGAGAGAAAGTAGATGCCTAGGCTTGATGTTGCATAATCCCACTTACATAAAACCCCAAACACAAAGCAACTTAGTGACCATTCCAGCTTAGTCTTCAGAATGGGAATTGACCACGAATGGATTCAAAGGATCTTTTTAAAGTAATGGAAATTCTAAAACTGGATTGTGGTAACGGTGTATAAATATGTGAATTTCCTAAAAAACATTTGACTTGTGCATTGATGTAGTGTGTGAACTAAGCTCTTGTGAAGCTGCTTTTAAAAGGTAATACCTGCTGTGCTTGCCAGAAAGCATATATCAGGAATGGGAAATACCATCTGCTTTATTATCAGTGAAGAATTCAGTATCAACAGTGATACAGCAGGGATTAATAAGCCTCCATGTGCTGTTTTTCCCAATTATCTTTCCAACGAGATCATTTCCTGGAATTTTCAGAGGGTATAAAGAGAACAAGTGAAAATACTGAATGTGAATGAATGCCTTACAAACTTGATTAAATATTTAAACATTTAAGCCTATGTCCTAAAAAATAATAAATGAAAATATTGTTAGATATTTTTATTATTGACATGCTAAACATAAAAAAGAAAACACCATCCCCTAAAGAATTCTCCAAAAATATATCGGAAGCATAGGGTGTGTTGTTGTTTTTCTTCTTCCACAGATTGGGACAGAGGGATGTGGAAAAGACAGTTGCACAACTTTGGCCTGTTACTTAACAGAACACAAACTGTATCGAGTGCCTGAGTCTCCCAGCTCTGGGTACTCAGAGTTCAGAGAAGTCGTTAAAAAGGCTTTTATTCAAGCAGGTCTAGAAGGGAACCCCACTGTGGTGGTGGTGCCTAACTTACACCTAGATCAAGTAAGGCCTTTTTTTTTATTATTATTATCTCTTACATTTTCATTTACATAGCCCTTTGCTGAGAAGTTTAATAATTAATGGAAAATAAGAAAATGATGTCTGTAGTTCTACCAACCCGTCTTATCCAACTTCATCCAGTCATAACCCACAAATTGTAGATGCTTTGAATAAACATGACTTGAAAATAGCTCCTGTGTCTTCATCATGCAAATATTAACTGAAGACTGGAGGTGGTTGCAATACCTGAGTTCTGTCAGCGTATTCAAAGCAAAGATGGGTGCCCCACCATGTGTGACCTGCACACTTGTCATCTGTAGTTACTCTGGCTCTTTGTCTTTCTTCTGCTCACTTGACAATAGGTTTAGGACTTTCCTTGAGAGATACATTTTTGGGCCTGGTGTGGTAACCTAGGAGCTAAAGTCCTCACCTTGAACATACTGGGATCCTATATAGGCATCTGTTCTTATCCTGGCAGCTCCACTTCCCATCCAGCTCCCTGCTTGCGGCCTGGGAAAGCAGTTGAGGACGGCCCAAAGCCTTGGGACCCTGCACCTGCGTGGGAGACCTGGAGGAAGTTTCTAGCTCCTGGCTTCGGATCAGGGCAACACTTGTCATTGCAGTCACTTAGGGAATGAATCATTGGACAGAAGATTTTCCTCTCTGTCTCTTCTCCTCTCTATATATCTGACTTTGCAATAAAAATAAATAAATATTTTTTTAAACAAAAGATACATTTCCTTACCTGCTGGAAAAAAAAAAAAGTGTTCATCCCACCTCCTTTTTTTTAGCCCTGTTACTTTGCTCCAGATATGGCCAGTCACAGCCAAAAAGAAAAAAAAAAAAATCACTTGGAATGCCATCTGGATGGCACTTACTCCTTTGTGGCAATGTTTCCTAGAAATATCATTTGTTATTTATGACCCAGATATACATGTAGATTTAATTGCTGCTTCAAGCCTCTAATGCTATGCCTACCCCATACTGCTTTATTTATTTTTTTTTCTTTCAGGTCATTTTTGATTGGTAAACCCAAGTGTTGTGACACATTTATATTCAGGGAAGCTTGGGTTTATTCTGAAAAGCAAAATGTTTTGGCTTTTATAATAACCCTCCCAGTAGACCTTCCCCCAGCCCTGATCTGTTACCTTCCCCGTTGTCCTGGGAGCCCTAGAGCAGCTGTGTTTTTCCTAGCTTGTCTGCTATTCAAACACAAGTGTAGGCTGCCTGAAGCAGGGGTCCCATCCAGTGTGTTATGTGCCCACTATTTCAAAACTCCTGCTCCAACACAGGTGTTTGGCATAGCGTCAATACCAGGCTTTTTTTTTTTTTTTTAATGTTTGAGTGAATGAATAGCTGAATAAAGCCTTTTTAACTTAAAAAAAAAGTCTTGATGGCTTTAAATTAAGAGTTTAGCTTGTTTTTTAAAAAGCCTTATTTTCATTTTGGTACTATGACTTTCTCAAGATGATGTGCGCAGAGTAGAATATATGAATAATTTGTTTATTTCTAACCATGTTTTTCTCCAAAGCCATTCATTTTGGAAGATTTGAATTGCCTTGTCAACTCAAGGAAAATGCCTGACTTGTTTAAAAATGAGGAGTTGGACAACATCATAATCAGAATCAGAACATTGGTTAAAGATCCTGGCTACGTGGATGATAGACAGTCTTTACTTGCGTTATTCCAAAAGGTACTTATCACTTTGTATTAAAATGAAGCTATATTAATAACTATACATTGTTTTCAATTTTAATAAAACTTCCTTAGTTTCTTTAATGCAAGTTTAGAATAATGCCCACCCACCCACCCCACACATACCATACCCCTGGGCCAACCCAACATGAACATGGTTCTGAGTCTATCATTGACTTTTGAAAGAAATAGTAACTGGAGACAACAAATGAAAGGTGAAATGACCACTGAGATTTCTTCCTGGCTAATGAAGGGTTTGGGGCTGTATTAGTTTAAAAATTTTTTTTTTTAAGATTTTTTACTTTTATTGGAAAAGTGGATATACAGAGAGGAGAGGCAGAGAGGAAGATCTTCCGTCCGATGATTCGCTCCCCAAGTGAGCGCAGCTGCTGCTACTATGCCGGTCCGAAACCAGGAGCCTCTTGCGGGTCTCCCATGCGGGTGCAGGGTCCCAAAGCTTTGGGCTGTCCTGACTGCTTTCCCAGGCCACAGGCAGGCAGCTGAATGGGAAGCGGGGCCGCCGGGATTAGAACCGGCGCCAATATGGGATCCCGGGGGTGCAAGGCAAGGACCTTAACCACTGCGCCATCGTGCCGGGCCCTAAATTTTTTTTTTTTCATCCCTTTGATCAGCCCTTAAGTTAACCAGGAGGTAATAGATACACAGAGAAATAAATGGACCAGACAAAGAAGGGGATTTAGAGAATGGATCCAACAGCAGGTGGCTGTGAGGTGTTGACACTAGCTGAGGGAATTAGGGTTTCTGTGTGTCTCTGGCATGATGACAATCGATCAGTAGCTCACTGAATGGAAAGACATGACCCAAGGCAAAATGTCCCCTGGGATGGGCCACGAGTTACTCTGTGGCTCAGCTGTGCCCGTTTTTGTGTATCAAAGGATCATCTGAACGTCGATCCTGTTAACCACCAGGCATTACTCAACAAATACTTGGTGTACCACAGATGATGTTTAACAATAATTCAGAAATAGAGCAGTGTAATGTGACTGGATGCTGGATTCAGTTACATTTTAAAATTTCATGTTAGCAGTGAGGCTGGAAGTTACCATGATCATTTATGGTGTTCTAGTCCTTTGTTAGTGTAATACAGAATCCCAGTACTAGATCTTAACTATTTATTATTCATATGTATTACTGTTTGGTTCAATAGAAGGAAGAACAATGGCATTCTGACTCGGAGTGTGAAGAATAGTGCACTCCAGGAAAATGCATGGGCATTGTGGCACAGCATGTAAGCTGCCACACACCTCCTGTATCAGGTGGGAGTTTAAATCCCACCTCCATTTTCCATCCAGCCTCCTATTAATGCGTGTGTTGGGAGACAGACAGTGATGACTGCAGTACAGCCACTGATGTGGGATACCCACGTTGAGTTCTGAGCTCCTGGCTTTGGCTGGCTCAGCCCATGTCGGCTACAGACATTTGGGAAGTGAACCAGTGGGTGAAAGATATCTCTGTCTCTTGTATTCCCTCTCTTCCTCCCACTCTTTGTCTCTCTCTGAAAAGATCTGATCTTCTAGTCATCTTTCACTTTTACTGTGTCCAAAAAGCACAGCCTCTGCACCACCTGACCTTCACTGTCCTGCCTGTGTTGTGATCAGCACATTTCCATGTAAGAAAATGGCCTGCATCTCCGTAGCCTCTTCTGTGGCGATCATCCATGTGACCAGATTGCTCTGGCTACAACAGTAAAACTGTAATGAAATGAGAGCAGAAGCAACAACATGAAAGTAGTTCAGAAATTTTGAGCCCAAAGCAAGGAAGAATGTGTTCTGGAGTGATTAAACTGAAGATCGCACAAGACCCAGGTGACAGAACAGTGGCAAGGAGGACTCAAATGTAAATACAGAGAGAACCGAAACTCCGTGTGTGGGACCCAGAAAGGAGTTCATCTGCTGACTTCTCCAAATGTTCAAGGGCAACAGAGATGAGTTGGTAGCAAAACAAAAGGCAGTTGGTTAAAAGTGACCAACAATTGAATGTCCTAGGTAGACTGGAGATGCATCATCATGACTGGTTTATGACGAAGTGAGAGTCTCGCCCAGTCTAAGCAAGGGAAGCACTGGTGTTGCCCATGCACGTATCATCTGGGCATTTACAGATGTCACAGTTTCCTTTCAGTCAAAGACATTTTCTTGAGTATCTTGATCTTGGGAACCACTTTAAGAAAGGAAAATGAGAGGTTTGTTTTTTGTTTGTTTATTTGTTTAAAGCACCATACGTTTTAACTGTTGGTGCCCTGCATCCTTGGATGGCATATATACATATATATACCTGTGAGAGCTGAACCTGACATCCCATCAGTCATGAGAGGATTCATCGCCTCTTGCGCCTTACCGCTATCCCAGTCGTTAACACACCCACCCTTTCTCTACAACTCCACATCTCATAAATGACAAACTATTTCAAGCTAGTCCTAGTGTTCAGCTTTCTCCTCTTATAGTGTATTTCAATAAATTTGTCTTAATTCCTAATAATAATAACATCCTTCAGGACTTGAGAGAGTGTCTTGCCCTGACGTGCGTCCAAATCCACATGAGTATGGAAGACTTGAGCACAAGATACTTTGAAGACACAGGAAGGCATTATTTTATCACTCGAAGTAGCTTCTTGAAACTCCTGGGGACATTTGCACACATTGTGCGGTCACGAGAGGACACGATGCAAACCAAAAGGTAAGACCTGGAGGCCCAATCCCGAGCAGGTGCTTTATATCAGTGCTCGTGTGGGGGTGGGAGGGGGACACAAGCATTAAAAAAATCTGCCCAAACCTGCCTTTCAGTGATAGACAAAATCCATCATTACAAAAAATCTTAGAGATAAAGTAGATTTTCCTTTGTACTTGTTCCAAGGCTGCCTGCATCAAGACAGGGCTGGCAGATTTGGCAGAAAAACTAAACACCCTTAGTAGATTCAGACAGTTTATTACAAAGAAATCAAAAGTTTCCATGACCTGTGTCCCCTGGGATGATACCCAAGTAAAAGGGGTGAGAGGCCTGAAGCACAGACAGGGGACACCCACTGTTGAGGTCTGCAAGACATGCTGCAGGCAAGCAGTAATCCCGGGGACAACAAGAAACACTGCCAGTTGTGTACATGCCCTACCTCAACTGGCCAGCGACAAGCTGGGGCAATGAGATTTTCCATTGCCAACAATGATGCTTAAGAATTTAGACTAGTTTGAGTAGGACACGCCTGACATGTATGTAAGAAATAGCAGCAAGGCCCAGCACAGTGGCTCAGTGGCTGGATCGTTGTCTTGCATGTACCGGAATATCATATGGGTACCAGTTTGTGTCCTGGCTATTCCACTTCCCAACCAGCTCCTTGTTTGTGGCCTGGGAAAGCAGATATCCCAAAGCCTTGGGACCCTGCATCCACCTCGGAGACCCAGAAGTGACTCCAAGTTCCTGACTTCACCGGCTCAGCTACCTGGGGAGTGAACCAGCGGACTTCGAAGATCTTTCTCTCTATCCTCCTGCCTGTAGATCTGCCTTTCCAAGAAAAAACAACAACAAAAACTAGTAGCAACCCCAGAAGCAGCATTTTTCTGGTGTTAGGTCAGGGTCTAATTTGAACTAAGTTTTTGTTAAAAAGGCCAGATGTAGGATGACTGGTTCAATATCTGCATAATTCATAATTTAGAGTAGTTGAGCTAGTCTAAATATGATGAGGCAGGTATAGGGGGAATCATACCAATGTTTGGAAAGCTTTTTTTATTTAAAGATTTATTTAAAGATTTATTTTATTTTATTTTAATTGGAAAGGCGGGTATACAGAGAGGAGAGACAGAGAGGAAGATCTTCCGTCCAATGATTCACTCCCCAAGTGAGTGCAATGGCTAATGCTATGCCAGTGCAAAGCCAGGAGCCTCTTCCAGGTCTCCCACATGGGTGCGTGGGTGCAGGATCCCAAAGCTTTGGGCCGTCCTCCACTGCTTTCCCGGGCCACAGGCAGGGAGCTGGAAGGGAAGTGGAGCTGCCAGGATTTGAACTGGCGCCCATATGGGGACCTTAACCACTTGCGCCACCACGTCGGGTCCTACACTTGATTTTCTATTGTGACTTTTAAATTACATTTCTATTTTTCTTTCTATTATTAAAAAAAAAGTCAAAAAGTTCCTTGCTCACAGGCAAAAAAAAAAAAAAAGAAAAGGCAGCTGCTGGCTGTATCTGGGATGGGGCGTGGTTGGCTAGCCTAGGACCAATAGGAGTGCTGTGGGGGCGGGCATTGCTGAACCGGACCAGTAGGAATGGCACAAGGGTGGGACATTTTGGGAGAGGGCCAATAGAGGCAAGGAAAGGGGGGGCCTAGCTTGAAGAGCACCAATAAAGGAGCAGAGAGGGCGGGCCAGGATGGCCTTGGACCAATAGGAGCAGCAGGAGGGCGGGGCGTGCGCATCAGCGTGTGTTCCTGTAAACAGTCAGGTGTGGGGCGGGCCAGTGGAGTGAGGGTGCTGGCGCGCATGCTCCTGCAGCCGGAAGGAGGGCGGATTCGGCCGGCTCCTGCTCGTCCCTGGGCGCCCTCGGCCTGCAGGAGCCGCGGGACAGGCGGGAACACGGACGGACAGGCGGGAACTCGGGAAGCCTGGTGAAGCCCGTGCTCGTCGTTCCAGACTCAGCAGCCCTGGCAGCGCTGGAGGGGCGGCCTTGGTGAGTTGTTCTGGCCTGGACCCCTGGTGCGGGAGTCCGGGGTGGAGCTCGGGGAGCCCCCGGGCACCCGCGGTGGAGTTGGGTGGGCTTCTCTAAGCGGTAGTTGCTCCGTTGGTGGCTGGGGCTGTGGCTTGTGGGCGGGTTGAGGCCACGCTGGAGGAAGCTGTGGGAAGTGGCCGAGCGGCCATTTGTGTGCTTGAAAGCTGGTGGCGTGCTGGTGGGTCAGGCCAGCGGCGTGTACATGCTGGCGCGTGTGCTCCTGCAGCCTCTGAGGGTGGATTCAGCTGCCTCCCGCTCGTCCCAGGGCGCCCGTGGCCTGCAGGAGCCCGGGAAAGGCAGGAAGCCGGCCCACACTCCTGGTCACGGACTCAGCAGCCCCGGCAGCCTGGAGGGGCGGCCTCAGTGAGTTGTTTTGGCGGTGGAGCCCTGGCACGGGAGTCTCTGGTCGTGCTTGGGGAGCCCCCTGGGCGCCCATGGTGGAGGCAGGTGGGCTTCTGCAAACAGTCGTTGCTCCGGGAGTTGGGGGCTGGGGTTGTGGGCTTGTGGGTGAGCGGGCTGCAGTCCTGCCAGAGGAAGCTGTGGCAGGAAGCTGTGGGAGGAAGCTGTGGCAGGAAGCTGTGGCAGGAAGCTGTGGCAGGAAGCTGTGGCAGGAAGCTGTGGCAGGAAGCTGTGGGAAGCTGTCGAGCAGGCCTGTTCTGTGCCTAAATGCCCGGTGGGGTGCTGGGGTCTGTGGGGCGCGCCATGCTGTGGCCAGCTGCTGGTCCTTGGCCACAGGCACCTGCCTGGTGCTTGGCGGCGGGCACCTGCATGGTTCTCAGCTAAAAGCTCTCAGGACTTTTCAGTTTGTGTTGAGACATGGACTGCTTCACAGTAGGAGTCATGGGTTGCTCAAGGGACGGGTTGTTTCCACTCTGCAGGTGTGCTTGAGATTGCAAGTGAGGCGAGGTAAGCTTTCCTAAATAGTTGAAATCAGCTTTAGGATGGGTGGTGTGTTTTGCAGGAAATCTTTAAAGATCTCTTTTTGAGGTCTAACTGTTGCTGTCTGATAATGATGTGAATTTGCTCTATTCCCCAGACAAGAATGATGTACCTTCATAAAAGTGAAGTGGTCATAAAACACACATTTCTTTCATCTAGGAATTCCTTTTAGTTTTTTTTTTCCTGATATGCATTAAGTAGCTGTAGATGTTCATTTCTCCCCTTTCTCCTCCTCTTTTTCCCCGTTTACCAAAATTTCCCCGCTTGCCATTCCCCCTGATTTATCACAATAATAAATAGTTCCTAATTCTTTTTCTTTCTTTATTTTTGACAGTCTGTACATGGTTAATTATGGCACAAAGGTTCAAGGGCTACAGGATTGCTGTTGTTATTGTTATGGGTAAGATTGTTATTTCCACATTCTCTTTTATTTGTGTGTGTGTGTGTGTATGTTTTTCTGTATCTGGGAAAATAGGGAGATAAAGGGAGAAGCCCCACCCAACCTCCCACTGATCCCAGGTCCCCAATTTGGGACATGCTCCGAGGGTCTTGCTCAAGTGCTTTTGATAGTTCAGCAGTTTGATTGATTGTGGCCTGCGAAAGCATTAGAGGACAGCTCAAAGCCTTGGGATTCTGTGCCTGTGTGGGAAACCAGGAAGAGGCTCCTGTCTCCTGGCTTCGGATTGGCTCAGTGCTGTCCATTGTGGCCACTTAGGGAGTGAGTCAATCGGTGAATGATTTTCCTCTCCATCTGTCCTCCTGTGTGCATATCTGACTTTCCAATAACAAAATCAATCTTAAAAATAACTGCTGAATAATACAAAATGCATTTTTAAAAATTTTGTTTTCATATGAAAGGCAGACTTTACAGGGCGCCAAGGAGAGTTAGGGAAGGAGGGGCTTAGGTGGTCCAAAGGTGGGACCCACAGGCTGCTTCTGTGGAAGCTCCTGTGTGATTCCAGGGCCCAAGGCATCTTCAGTTGCTCTCTCCGGCCATAAGTAGAGAGCAGAATCAGAAGGGGAGCACCTGGCATTGCCACCACAGGGCTGAAGATGAGCTTGTTATAGCATCATTGTTGCTCCAAAATGGAAAATTTTGAGATGTATTGTTTGATGAGGGAATTTCGTCTTACATATCGTTCTAAAATATTTTCTAAGAATGTAATGGTTATTTTTTCCTTAGTCTTTCTCTCCCTCTTTAAGATTTGTTTTGGGCCAGGTGCGATAGCCTATTAAAGTCCTGACTTTGCAGGAGCTGGGATCCCAATTGGGTACCAGGTCTAATCCCGGCAGCCATGCTTCCCATCCAGCTTTCTCTCCTTGTGGCCTGGGGAAGCAGTCGAGGACGGTCCAAAGCCTTGTGCCCCTGCACCCGCATGGGAGAACCGGAAGAGCTCCTGTCTCTGGCTTTGGATCAGTTTAGCTCCAGCCATTTTGTCCGATTGGGGAGTGAATCGTGGGATGGAAGAAGATCTTCCTCTCTTTCTCTCTTCCCCTCTGTATATCTGCTTTTCCAATAGAAAATTTTAAAAATGCTTTTAAAAAAGATTTACTTATTGTATTGAAAAGGCAGATTTACACAGAGATGGAGAGAAAGATCTTCAATCTGCCGGTTCACTCCCTAAATGTTCATACCATCTGGAGCAGAGCCAATCTGAAGTCAGGAGCCTGGAGCTTCTTCAGCATCTCCCATGTTGGTGCAGGGTCCAAAGGTGTTGGCCCGTCCTCTGTTGATTTCTCAGGCTGCAAGCAGGGAGAGGGATGGGAAATGGGGCAGTCAGGGCTCGAATCCCATATGGGATCCTGCACGTGCAAGGCGAGTATTTAGTCACTGAGTCGTAACGCTGAGCCATTCCTTAGTCTCTTTTAATAAGATAACTGATGAAAAATGTCTTAATATTGGTGAGGTGGAGGGTTGATGTACCTAAAAATATTTTCTTCTGTTGATGAAATGCTGAATTGCATAGTAACTGAGAGTAATCTGATGTACTTAATTTCCGTTTGAATCATTAAGTTAAACCAATTTGAAATTTTTTGGTTACTAATAGGAACCCTTTTTACACAGTAGAGGAACATTTTTGCCTTAATGAAAAATGCTTGTTAGAAGTATTTTTTCTGTTTAGTTATTTGCTTGTTTTATGAGGTGCGCTAATAAAGCATGCACTTTTATTCTGTAAGATTTACTTATTTTCACCCATCACTCAGTTGTTCTGATTTCTGTTTTAATGATCTTAGGTAATGACTATTGTGTGACTGAAGTTCTCGGATCAACTAGCAAAACCTTTGGAACTTGAAGAATCTACTTTGAAAATCGCTGTGGTAGAGAGAAATATTCTGGCTCTGTGTGCTTTGAGCAAGGTGAGGCTTGTACTTCGTTTATAGATTGGATAGGAGCCCAGTGCATTTATGAGAGCAGGCACTTCACTAAGTTGGTGGGCAGCATTGCTTCTGAAGGAGGGTCTGACAGTGAAATGCATGCATGAAGAGACAGAATGGATGGATTTCAGTTCTCGTTAGAGGTTATCTTGTGCTCTGCTGTGAGATTAATGTGATTAATGCTCCTTAGATCATGTGATAGACAATGTGCAAAAGAAACAGCAACCTGCAAATGCCATATTTTGATGAGAGTGTGAGGATAGCTCAACAAGTTTGTGCAAAATTGAATTAAAGGATATATTTATTTTGGTACAGACAATCGTGAATTTATGCATGAGGTGTCTGTAATGTTGACAAGAATGTAAATGGTAAAACCTGCATGGACTTTCCCATTTTTTTATCATATCAAAATTTCTATTTGAGTCACTTATTTATATGAAAGTCAGAGAGGTGGAGAGATCTCTCCGCTGATTCTCTCCCTAAATGTCTACAAAACACTAGGGCAAGGCGATCCTCAAGCCAGGGGGATGAAACCCTAGGTTCAGTCTCCAACATGAGTTGTAGAGGGCCCAAGACATTGGGCTGTTATCTATTGCCTTCCCAGGGATATTAGCACTGAGCTGGATTGGAAGCAGAGCTGCCATGGCAGTACCCCCTGGATGCCAGTCTGCTTGGCCTGCTCTGCCTCAGTGACTGTCCCCCAAAACCAACTTCAGGGCCTGGTGCAATGGTTACACAGGGTAATCCTCCCATTTAGGCACTGTTTCATTTTCTGGCTGCTCCACTTCCAGTCCAGCTCCCTGCTAGTGGCCTGGGAAAGCCGTGGAGGATGGCCCAAACCTTGGGACTCTGCACCTACGTTAGAGACCTGCAAGAAGCTCCTGGATCCTGGCTTCAGATTGTCAGCTCCAGTTGTTGTGGGCATTTGAGCAGTGAGTGGAATATTTTCTGTCTCTCCTCTGTAGATCTGTCTTAAGGAGTGTATAAATTCAAATATTAATTTCTGATTCCATTTCCTATGAATCTTCTGATGCACAGTGGAGTAGTGTTCTGTGTTGAGCTTGTCATTTTTTTCTCTGTTTCATAAGGTGGAATATATTTGAGGATTCCTGTTACTCTGCAGTCTTATGTGGATATATGAGTTTTACTTGTGCTTGTAAGTCAGGTTAGTGGTTGTGGGAAGCATTATCTCATAGGGTGAGCAATAGCTCAGTAACTAAGTGGGAAGAATTTAGACTAGCATTTGCCAAAATTTGTGTCAACCTTAGAGTGATAATTGGTTTTAATACTTATTTTATTTATTTTTTTGGAAGGTTAGATATACAGCAGGAGAAGTGACAGAGAGGAAGATCTTCCATCCACTGGTTCACTCCCCAAGCACCTACAGTGGTCAGAGCTTCTCTGATCCAAAGCCAGAAGCCTGAAGATTTGTCTAGGTCTCCCACGCAGGTACAGAGACCCATGATTTTGACTGTCCTTGACTGTTTTCCTAGACCAAGAGGAGGGAGCTGAATAGATGTGGGGTGGCCAGGAGTAGAACTTATTTCTGTATGGGATTCTGGCACATGCAGTGTGAGGATTTTAGCCTCTAGGCTATCACTCTGGGATGGAAATCATTTACAATTATACTTTTAAAAGATGTGTTAATTTTTGTAAATATTTATTCACTTGTTTGTTTATTTGAAAGGCAGTGTTTTCAAAGATTGAGGGAAAGATAGATATTGCTTCTGCTGGTTCACTCTCCAAATGGTTGCAGGGGCAAGACTGGTCCAGGACAAAGCAAGGAGCCAGGAGCTTCATTGGGGTTTCCCATGCCAGAGGGCATCCTCCATGGTTTTCCCTGAAGCATAATCAGGGAGCTAGCCTGTACCAATACGTTTTTTAAAGATGTATTTATTTTTACTGCAAAGTCACATATGCAGAGGAAGAGAGATAGAGAGATCTTCTGTCCAATGACTCACTCTCCAAGTGATCACAAAGGGTGGAGCTGAGCTGATCTGAAGCCAGGAGCCAGGAAATTCTTCCAGGTAACCCATGTGGGTGCAGGATCCCAAGGCCTTGGGCCATCCTTGACTGCTTTCCCAGGCCACAAGTAGGGAGCTGGATGGGAATCAGGTGTGGCGGGATAACAACCATTGCCCATATGGGATCCAGGCATGTTCAAGGTTAGGACTTGAGCCATTAGGCCACTGTACTCGGACCCTGATGATTGTTGGGTGAGAAGTAGTAAAGACTCCTTTGCAAT
This sequence comes from Ochotona curzoniae, assembly GCF_017591425.1. Taxonomy (NCBI): domain Eukaryota; kingdom Metazoa; phylum Chordata; class Mammalia; order Lagomorpha; family Ochotonidae; genus Ochotona; species Ochotona curzoniae. Next base: position 29,993 of record NW_024466811.1, read on the forward strand.
TATAAATCTGTGGATTCCTCCCTCTCTTCCCTCAGTTTTATATCATTTTTTGGTTTTGGTTTTATATCTTGTATGTAAGGGATCTGTTGTCAGGAAAATGTGTATTCAGGGTTTTACTCTTCATGGTGAATTTTCCCTGTCTTTGTTGTGTAAAGTTCATCTTTTCTTCTAGCAGTTTTATTTGCTCTGCAATTTAGATTTTCTGATATGAACATGGACATGTGGTTGTTGTTTCAGAAGATTTTGCTTGCCGTGTCTGTTTTATAACCTTCCTATACACCATTCGATTTGAAGTGACTTTCATGGAGAGGTGTGATTGTAGGATGTGTTGTTTTGAACTAACATGTGTTTTACATGGTGTGTTCCAACTACTGCCATTGCTTTTCAGTTCAATCTAAACTGAACATTTTGTTATGTGTCCCTGTGTTAGAAACTCATCTGATGCACAGCAAGACAGTCATGAGCACTAGGATGGTATTATGTATTTAGCAGAAAGACAGATATAGCTGGGCCCAGCATCATATTTTAGTGGTTAAAGTCCTCGCCTTGCATGCCTGCGATCGCATATTGTCGCCAGGTCTAATTCCGGGGGGCCCGTTTCTCCCAGCTTGTGACCTGGGAAAGCAGTTGAGGAAAGCCTTAAGCCTTGCTTTCTGCACTCATGTGGGAGACCCAGAAGAGCTCCTGTCTCCTGGCTTCAGATTGGCTCAGCTCCGGCCGTCGCACTCACTTGGGTAATGAACCATCGGACACTGTATATTCCTCTCTGTCTCTCCTCTCTGTATATCTGCATTTCAATCAAAGTAAATAACTTAAACAGACAGATATATCTCATTTCTCAGACTCCCATAGAGGTTAGGTTTTTAGATCAACACTAGTTGAGCAGGGTGTCTTCAGCTGTGTGTCGGCTCTGGTTGGCCTTCAGTGGTTATGGGTTTCATTTTGTCAGCATTCAGAAAGCCAGTGTTTCTGAGGATGCTGTGCTGACAGATTGAGCACCTGTCAGCCTGGGGCATGTTAGTGGATCGTGATTGCTTCATTTGATCAGGGCGTAGGGTTCTTGAGCAAAAGCTCAAAGTGAGATCTAGCATGGAGATATTTACTATAGAGGTGGGAATTGAGTTCTGAGTCTTGAGATTCATGTTGCTTTCTTGTTGCCTATAGTGGCAGTTTTAGGCATTAATTCTAAAATGTTGTGTTCTCGTTTCTATTTGTTTTTCTTTCTCTTCTGGAACTTCATTAACATCGTGGTAGCCAATTGGGATTGTCCGGCATGTATCATAGAGTTGTAATATTTCCCATCTCATTTCTTCATATTGTTCATAGTTTATGCTTTAGTGCAACATCTTTGTTTTTCTGCATTAAATGTTTAAAAATTCATTCATTTTTTTTTTTTCTTGAAAGGCAGATGTTGCATAGAGAAGGAGAGACAGGGTGATCTTCCATGTGCTGGTTCACTGCACATAGGGCTGTGTTGGCCAGATCAAAGCCAATTTGAAGCTGGGTGCCAGTAGTTTCCCCCAGGTGTTTCACATTGATCTAGCAGGGTCTCAAGGACTTGGGTCATGCTCCATCCCTTTCCCAGGCCAGAGCAGAATGCTGGATCAGAAGTGGAGCATCTATGTTACAAACCAGTGCTGCTAATGGATGCCATTACCGAAGGGACCAAGGATTAGATTGAGGTGCCATGGTGGCTTCCCTGAGTTCATGGATTTTTTGCTGGGTACCTGTATTCTGCTATCTACAAGATCTGTGAGGTGTGTATTTTTAACTATTCATTCTATTTATGTGGTTATTTATTCATTCTTTTGTTTTATATGACAGACAGATCAACTGAGGAGGAGAGAAGTCTAAATTTGTTCCACTCTGCGTTTGGCCACAATGGCTGTGGCTGAGACAGTCTGAAGCCAAGAAGTAGAAGCTATCTCCTGTTCTCCCTTGTGGTTGTCGGGGTTGAAGGACTTGGCATTCCTCTGCTCTTCTGTCCAGGAACTGGATCCAACATGGAGTACCTGAGACATGAAAGGACACCAATATGTGACACTGGTACCACTGGCCGAGACTTCTGCAAGAGCAGCCACTTGGCTAACTGCTATAATCTACTCTACTATACCTTTCTGGAGCCTTGGATGTCACACAGCTCTTGGTGTGTGCAAACTGGGTAGCAACCAGCTTCAGGCCCTGGCTGGTGAATTCCTTGACTTGAATCTGAGACTCAGGGCTGCAGAAGCATCTGAAGCTGCAGATCTCCAGATGCAGAATGGAGACCCTTCTTGGTGAGTGATGACATCTCTTCTTGTTTCCTGTTGTGATTTTTTTTTCTTCTGGTTTTGCTATGCCTTTCTAATTCAATTATTTGTTTTGTAATATTTTATGAAATGTGTGTACAAGCCCAGGAAGTCAATTATATAGTGGACAAGGATAATAGAAACAGAACATGAGAAGGAAGAATGCTGGGAATTCAATCAGGTCATTGAATCTTCTTCAAAATCTGCCAGAGCTATACAGGAAAAAAGGCATTTTGTTGTCTCTTAAGCATGTTATTTTTCATTTAGAAAATGAGAAGGCCCTAGTTAGCACTGTAAATTATAATTATGAGCATTAACATTAACATTTAGATTTAATGTATGTGTATCAAACTACACCAGGTATGCTCACTGAATATGTCATCATGTATGAAATCACAAGCTTATGTATTTTGTATCCTCCTTCACATCTTTATATGTAGTCACTTGGCAGTGCAAGGCAGGCAAGAAGAACTGGAAACTGAGTCTGGGTATACACAAACCCAGACATGCAGCCTTTCATTATTTTCTGATACCCTTGATTTTCTTCCCACTGGAAAAGTTTATAAACCTTGGGATTCATTGGAGGGAGAATTTTTTCAGAAGCAAATTTTAAAATTCAAATTTGAGACTCTGAACAAACTAATTTCAGACATGAAAATGAAGGCAAAGTTCAAAGAATCGGGAACCTCTCATCTAGAAAGTCAATTAATACTACTGAAATGTCCTGGAGTAGGTCAAAACAGGTGAAAGTGTTAATGTTTGAATAAACTTCCATGGGGATGAGAAGGAGTGCTGTTTCCAGAGGTAGAATCTTCCTGGAGTTCATTAAAACTTGAAAGTTGGAGATGGGAATGATGGAAGGTATACCAACTTTTTGAATTCGAGGTGCGAAGGAGAATCTTTGAGCTGTCATGATTATAAAGTTCAGGAAGAAATTAGAGCTAAATGACAAGAGCAAAGAGTGAATGCTGCATGTGCAGCGTCAGGACACTGAGAGGGCAGAGGCTCTAATGCTGTGTATGCTGGAGATGATGTTCTCGGGAGCAGAAAGGCTCATGTTTGTTGATGACTTCTTATGTTGGGACCTTTTCCCTGATTTGCATGCCTGTGTCATGATAGGCATATAACAAGGGGAGGCATTGTTTCCCCTGCCTGACTCCAATAGCTCTTGAGAAGCTAACTTGGTGTATGTGTAACTATTCACATTGCTGTCTGCACAGGAGCCTCTTAGTCAGATGCCCTCTAGTGAGAGAGCTCAAGAGCTCCCTTCTGTTAGCCCAAATGCCTGCAGTGGCCAAGGCTGGGCCAGGCTAAAGCCAGGAGCCAAGGACTCAGTCCCAATCTCCCACATGAGTGACACTAATTTCACCCTTGTGCCATCACCTGCTGGATCCCAGAGTCTGCATCAGCAGGATGGTGAGGATCCATGACCTCAACCAGGCTCTCCATCTGGGATGCAGGTTAAGCAGCATCTCAGTTGTTAGGCCCAATGCCTGCCCAGAAACCAAGAGTCTTAGTACATGGACACTTAATTTAGGTTTTACATTTACAAAGATACTAAAAGTAACTGAGACCACTTGATTTAAGACTAC